>NW_021166746.1:80000-225363 GCF_004354835.1 Perca flavescens
AAGGGGTAACTGGGCTCAGCAGTGTAATGGTCAGGGGCAGTTACTGGCTGTATGTCAGGGTGAAGGGGTAACTGGGCTCAGCAGTGTAATGGTCAGGGGCAGTTACTGGTTGTATGTCAGGGGCAGTTGCTGGTTGTATGTCAGGGGCAGTTGCTGGCTGTATGTCAGGGGCAGTTGCTGGTTGTATGTCAGGGGCAGTTACTGGTTGTATGTCAGGGGCAGTTGCTGGCTGTATGTCAGGGGCAGTTGCTGGTTGTATGTCAGGGGCAGTTACTGGTTGTATGTCAGGGGCAGTTGCTGGCTGTATGTCAGGGGCAGTTGCTGGTTGTATGTCAGGGGCAGTTACTGGTTGTATGTCAGGGGCAGTTGCTGGCTGTATGTCAGGGGCAGTTGCTGGTTGTATGTCAGGGGCAGTTACTGGTTGTATGTCAGGGGCAGTTGCTGGCTGTATGTCAGGGGCAGTTGCTGGTTGTATGTCAGGGGCAGTTACTGGCTGTATGTCAGGGTGAAGGGGTAACTGGGCTCAGCAGTGTAATAGATTACAGCGTTGCCTGACTTTCTGTCGTGAGTTTGGCTGATGAATAACCTTTAGTCCAACGTGAATACTTTAGTCTGAGGGCCAGATGTTCGTACGTTTGTTAACGTAGCGTTATCAACGTCATGGCAACCTGCACGCTGCGATGCTTCAGCTTACATCGTATTTACCAAACCTGCAGTTCATCGGGTAATCAGCGCTAAACGTAAACTGTGCTGTAGCAAAGCAGTAAGTACTGGTGCTATGTAGAGATGGTCCGATACCAGTATCGGTATCGGCTCTGATACTGCTTAGATAGTAGTATACAGCTGTTATACATCATATCACATCATACAGAGATAGTAGTATACAGCTGTTATACATCATATCACATCATACAGAGATAGTAGTATACAGCTGTTATACATCATATCACATCATACAGAGATAGTAGTATACAGCTGTTATACATCATATCACATCATACAGAGATAGTAGTATACAGCTGTTATACATCATATCACATCATACAGAGATAGTAGTATACAGCTGTTATACATCATATCACATCATACAGAGATAGTAGTATACAGCTGTTATACATCATATCACATCATACAGAGATAGTAGTATACAGCTGTTATACATCATATCATCATACAGGGATAGTAGTATACAGCTGTTATACATCATATCATCATACAGGGATAGTAGTATACAGCTGTTATACATCATATCATCATACAGAGATAGTAGTATACAGCTGTTATACATCATATCACATCATACAGAGATAGTAGTATACAGCTGTTATACATCATATCATCATACAGAGATAGTAGTATACAGCTGTTATACATCATATCATCATACAGAGATAGTAGTATACAGCTGTTATACATCATATCATCATACAGAGATAGTAGTATACAGCTGTTATACATCATATCACATCATACAGAGATAGTAGTATACAGCTGTTATACATCATCATCATCATCATACAGAGATAGTAGTATACAGCTGTTATACATCATATCACATCATACAGAGATAGTAGTATACAGCTGTTATACATCATATCATCATACAGAGATAGTAGTATACAGCTGTTATACATCATATCATCATACAGAGATAGTAGTATACAGCTGTTATACATCATATCATCATACAGACATGTTATACAGCTGTTATACATCATATCACATCATACAGAGATAGTAGTATACAGCTGTTATACATCATATCACATCTATACAGAGATAGTAGTATACAGCTGTTATACATCATATCACATCATACAGAGATAGTAGTATACAGCTGTTATACATCATATCATCATACAGAGATAGTAGTATACAGCTGTTATACATCATATCACATCATACAGAGATAGTAGTATACAGCTGTTATACATCATATCATCATACAGAGATAGTAGTATACAGCTGTTATACATCATATCACATCATACAGAGATAGTAGTATACAGCTGTTATACATCATATCATCATACAGAGATAGTAGTATACAGCTGTTATATATCATATCATCATACAGAGATAGTAGTATACAGCTGTTATATATCATATCATCATACAGAGATAGTAGTATACAGCTGTTATACATCATATCATCATACAGAGATAGTAGTATACAGCTGTTATACATCATATCATCATACAGAGATAGTAGTATACAGCTGTTATACATCATATCATCATACAGAGATAGTAGTATACAGCTGTTATACATCATATCATCATACAGAGATAGTAGTATACAGCTGTTATACATCATATCATCATACAGAGATAGTAGTATACAGCTGTTATACATCATATCACATCATACAGAGATAGTAGTATACAGCTGTTATACATCATATCATCATACAGAGATAGTAGTATACAGCTGTTATATATCATATCATCATACAGAGATAGTAGTATACAGCTGTTATATATCATATCATCATACAGAGATAGTAGTATACAGCTGTTATACATCATATCATCATACAGAGATAGTAGTATACAGCTGTTATACATCATATCATCATACAGAGATAGTAGTATACAGCTGTTATACATCATATCATCATACAGAGATAGTAGTATACAGCTGTTATACATCATATCATCATACAGAGATAGTAGTATACAGCTGTTATACATCATATCATCATACAGAGATAGTAGTATACAGCTGTTATATATCATATCATCATACAGAGATAGTAGTATACAGCTGTTATACATCATATCACATCATACAGGGATAGTAGTATACAGCTGTTATACATCATATCACATCATACAGGGATAGTAGTATACAGCTGTTATACATCATATCACATCCATACAGGGATAGTAGTATACAGCTGTTATACATCATATCATCATACAGAGATAGTAGTATACAGCTGTTATACATCATATCATCATACAGAGATAGTAGTATACAGCTGTTATATATCATATCATCATACAGAGATAGTAGTATACAGCTGTTATATATCATATCATCATACAGAGATAGTAGTATACAGCTGTTATACATCATATCATCATACAGAGATAGTAGTATACAGCTGTTATACATCATATTACATCCATACAGAGATAGTAGTATACAGCTGTTATACATCATATCATCATACAGAGATAGTAGTATACAGCTGTTATATATCATATCACATCCATACAGAGATAGTAGTATACAGCTGTTATACATCATATCATCATACAGAGATAGTAGTATACAGCTGTTAAAACATGAAATATATGACACACTGGTACTCTGTATTGGCCGATACGCAAGTGCAGGTATCGGCATCGGTATCGGGAGTCAGAAAATATGTCTAGTGCTGTGATAGGGCTGAGTGCAGACTGCCATGTTCCCACTGCTGATGCTAGGACTGTTTGAAAGGATCCTGATGCAGATATGTGTAACGTAACGAGGAGTTTAACAGCTGCCGGGATGGAACATGAACGCTGAGTCAGTGATGTGATGCCATCTTTGAGTTCTTCCAGTAACTGTAATACTGCACGGCTGCTTAATCTGTAACGCTTAATGATTTCCTGTTCCCTCAGCTGATGAAGTGTGATCCATGTGGCAGCTCGTCTCCTTGGCCTATGCCTCCGTCTGGCTCTGATTACTGCGGCCAGTTCACCAGGAGCCATACGCCAGGAACCCCCTTCCTGGTTTACACCTGCTTTAAGAGGAGGAGAATTTTCACCGCAAAATAGAGGCGCGCTGTCACGGGCGCTTTTTGTGCATAGCGCGGAATACATAATTAGGCACACTTAACGCTTCCCCTCCCATCTCTTTATGGGAAACTCCCACTTTCCCCTTCACCCTCCCATTAATCCATATGCATGACACGGAAAAAGGATAATTTGCCATTTTCAGTTCCCACGACAGTCTGTGCTTTTACCTCAGTGCTGTCTGTTAGTACATACCTCACCATGCTTTACCTCAGTGCTGTCTGTTAGTACATACCTCACCATGCTTTTACCTCAGTCTAGCCTGTTAGTACATACCTCACCATGCTTTACCTCAGTGCTGTCTGTTAGTACATACCTCACCATGCTTTTACCTCAGTCTAGCCTGTTAGTACATACCTCACCATGCTTTACCTCAGTGTGGTCTGTTAGTACATACCTCACCATGCTTTACCTCAGTGTGGTCTGTTAGTACATACCTCACCATGCTTTACCTCAGTGTGGTCTGTTAGTACATACCTCACCATGTTTTACCTCAGTGTGGTCTGTTAGTACATACCTCACCATGCTTTACCTCAGTGTGGCCTGTTAGTACATACCTCACCATGCTTTACCTCAGTGTGACCTGTTAGTACATACCTCACCATGCTTTACCTCAGTGTGACCTGTTAGTACATACCTCACCATGCTTTACCTCAGTGTGACCTGTTAGTACATACCTCACCATGCTTTACCTCAGTGTGACCTGTTAGTACATACCTCACCATGCTTTTACCTCAGTGTGACCTGTTAGTACATACCTCACCATGCTTTACCTCAGTGTGACCTGTTAGTACATACCTCACCATGCTTTACCTCAGTGTGGTCTGTTAGTACATACCTCACCATGCTTTTACCTCAGTCTAGCCTGTTAGTACATACCTCACCATGCTTTTACCTCAGTGTGACCTGTTAGTACATACCTCACCATGCTTTACCTCAGTGTGACCTGTTAGTACATACCTCACCATGCTTTACCTCAGTGTGGTCTGTTAGTACATACCTCACCATGCTTTACCTCAGTGTGGTCTGTTAGTACATACCTCACCATGCTTTACCTCAGTGTGACCTGTTAGTACATACCTCACCATGCTTTACCTCAGTGTGGTCTGTTAGTACATACCTCACCATGCTTTACCTCAGTGTGACCTGTTAGTACATACCTCACCATGCTTTACCTCAGTGTGACCTGTTAGTACATACCTCACCATGCTTTACCTCAGTGTGACCTGTTAGTACATACCTCACCATGCTTTACCTCAGTGTGACCTGTTAGTACATACCTCACCATGCTTTACCTCAGTGTGGTCTGTTAGTACATACCTCACCATGCTTTACCTCAGTGCTGCCCGTTAGTACATACCTCACCATGCTTTACCTCAGTGCTGCCCGTTAGTACATACCTCACCATGCTTTACCTCAGTGCTGCCCGTTAGTACATACCTCACCATGCTTTACCTCAGTGTGGTCTGTTAGTACATACCTCACCATGCTTTACCTCAGTGTGACCTGTTAGTACATACCTCACCATGCTTTACCTCAGTGCTGCCCGTTAGTACATACCTCACCATGCTTTACCTCAGTGCTGCCCGTTAGTACATACCTCACCATGCTTTACCTCAGTGTGGCCTGTTAGTACATACCTCACCATGCTTTACCTCAGTGCTGCCCGTTAGTACATACCTCACCATGCTTTACCTCAGTGTGGCCTGTTAGTACATACCTCACCATGCTTTACCTCAGTGTGGCCTGTTAGTACATACCTCACCATGCTTTACCTCAGTGTGACCTGTTTGTACATACCTCACCATGCTTTACCTCAGTGTGGCCTGTTAGTACATACCTCACCATGCTTTACCTCAGTGTGGCCTGTTAGTACATACCTCACCATGCTTTACCTCAGTGTGGCCTGTTAGTACATACCTCACCATGCTTTACCTCAGTGTGGCCTGTTATTACATACCTCACCATGCTTTACCTCAGTGTGGCCTGTTTGTACATACCTCACCATGCTTTACCTCAGTGTGGCCTGTTAGTACATACCTCACCATGCTTTACCTCAGTGTGACCTGTTAGTACATACCTCACCATGCTTTACCTCAGTGTGGCCTGTTAGTACATACCTCACCATGCTTTACCTCAGTGTGGTCTGTTAGTACATACCTCACCATGCTTTACCTCAGTGTGACCTGTTAGTACATACCTCACCATGCTTTACCTCAGTGTGGCCTGTTAGTACATACCTCACCATGCTTTACCTCAGTGTGGTCTGTTAGTACATACCTCACCATGCTTTACCTCAGTGTGACCTGTTAGTACATACCTCACCATGCTTTACCTCAGTGTGACCTGTTAGTACATACCTCACCATGCTTTACCTCAGTGTGGCCTGTTAGTACATACCTCACCATGCTTTACCTCAGTGTGGTCTGTTAGTACATACCTCACCATGCTTTTACCTCAGTGTGGCCTGTTAGTACATACCTCACCATGCTTTACCTCAGTGTGACCTGTTAGTACATACCTCACCATGCTTTTACCTCAGTGTAGTAAGTTAGTACATACCTCACCATGCTTTTACCTCAGTGTGGCCTGTTAGTACATACCTCACCATGCTTTTACCTCAGTGTGGCCTGTTAGTACATACCTCACCATGCTTTTACCTCAGTGTGGCCTGTTTGTACATACCTCACCATGCTTTACCTCAGTGTGGTCTGTTAGTACATACCTCACCATGCTTTACCTCAGTGTGGCCTGTTAGTACATACCTCACCATGCTTTACCTCAGTGTGGCCTGTTAGTACATACCTCACCATGCTTTACCTCAGTGTGGCCTGTTTGTACATACCTCACCATGCTTTACCTCAGTGTGGCCTGTTAGTACATACCTCACCATGCTTTTACCTCAGTGTGGCCTGTTAGTACATACCTCACCATGCTTTTACCTCAGTGTGGCCTGTTTGTACATACCTCACCATGCTTTACCTCAGTGCTGTCTGTTAGTACATACCTCACCATGCTTTACCTCAGTGTGGCCTGTTAGTACATACCTCACCATGCTTTACCTCAGTGTGGCCTGTTAGTACATACCTCACCATGCTTTACCTCAGTGTGGCCTGTTAGTACATACCTCACCATGCTTTTACCTCAGTGCTGTCTGTTAGTACATACCTCACCATGCTTTACCTCAGTGTGGCCTGTTAGTACATACCTCACCATGCTTTACCTCAGTGTGGCCTGTTAGTACATACCTCACCATGCTTTTACCTCAGTGCTGTCTGTTAGTACATACCTCACCATGCTTTACCTCAGTGTGGCCTGTTAGTACATACCTCACCATGCTTTACCTCAGTGTGGCCTGTTAGTACATACCTCACCATGCTTTACCTCAGTGTAACCTGTTAGTACATACCTCACCATGCTTTACCTCAGTGTGGCCTCTTAGTACATACCTCACCATGCTTTACCTCAGTTTGGCCTGTTAGTACATACCTCACCATGCTTTACCTCAGTGTGGCCTGTTTGTACATACCTCACCATGCTTTACCTCAGTGTAGTAAGTTAGTACATACCTCACCATGCTTTTACCTCAGTGTAGTAAGTTAGTACATACCTCACCATGCTTTACCTCAGTGTGGTCTGTTAGTACATACCTCACCATGCTTTACCTCAGTGTGGCCTGTTAGTACATACCTCACCATGCTTTACCTCAGTGTGGCCTGTTAGTACATACCTCACCATGCTTTACCTCAGTGTGGCCTGTTAGTACATACCTCACCATGCTTTACCTCAGTGTAGCCTGTTAGTACATACCTCACCATGCTTTTACCTCAGTGTGGTCTGTTAGTACATACCTCACCATGCTTTACCTCAGTGTAGCCTGTTAGTACATACCTCACCATGCTTTTACCTCAGTGTGGTCTGTTAGTACATACCTCACCATGCTTTACCTCAGTGTGGCCTGTTAGTACATACCTCACCATGCTTTACCTCAGTGCTGTCTTTTAGTACATACCTCACCATGCTTTACCTCAGTGTGGTCTGTTAGTACATACCTCACCATGTTTTACCTCAGTGCTGTCTGTTAGTACATACCTCACCATGCTTTACCTCAGTGCTGTCTGTTAGTACATACCTCACCATGCTTTACCTCAGTGTGACCTGTTAGTACATACCTCACCATGCTTTTACCTCAGTGTGACCTGTTAGTACATACCTCACCATGCTTTACCTCAGTGTGGTCTGTTAGTACATACTTCACCATGCTTTACCTCAGTGTGACCTGTTAGTACATACCTCACCATGCTTTACCTCAGTGCTGCCTGTTAGTACATACCTCACCATGCTTTACCTCAGTACTGCCTGTTAGTACATACCTCACCATGCTTTACCTCAGTGTGACCTGTTAGTACATACCTCACCATGCTTTTACCTCAGTGTGGCCTGTTAGTACATACCTCACCATGCTTTTACCTCAGTGTGACCTGTTAGTACATACCTCACCATGCTTTTACCTCAGTGTGGTCTGTTAGTACATACCTCACCATGCTTTTACCTCAGTGTGACCTGTTAGTACATACCTCACCATGCTTTTACCTCAGTGTGGCCTGTTAGTACATACCTCACCATGCTTTTACCTCAGTGTGGCCTGTTAGTACATACCTCACCATGCTTTTACCTCAGTGTGGCCTGTTAGTACATACCTCACCATGCTTTACCTCAGTGTGACCTGTTAGTACATACCTCACCATGCTTTTACCTCAGTGTGACCTGTTAGTACATACCTCACCATGCTTTTACCTCAGTGTGGTCTGTTAGTACATACCTCACCATGCTTTTGACAATAACATGTCTCCAGATTAATAACTTGTCTCCAGTAACTATTTCACATTTGAACCACGAGGAAGAACCGCTGCAGTATTTATCCAAAACGCTGACCCTGATATCTCTGAGGACATGTTGACATAACTTCCTGTGTTTGTCTGCTAGGTAACGCGTGTCGCTGTGTGATGGTCGTCTGTGTCTCCAGTTTCCTCTTCCTGTTGCTGCAGTCCTTCTTCCAGATGACCACAGCCACCCTGCAGCCAGAGTCCAACTGTAAGACTGTCTGTCTGTCTGTCTGTCTGTCTGTCTGTCTGCTTCTCTGTCTGTGTCTGTCTTTCTGTCCATCTGTGTCTGTCTCTGTCTGTCTGTCTGCGTCTGTTTTTCTGTCTGTCTTAATGACCTGTTTGTCACTCTTATTTACCTGTCTGTCTCTTTTAATGACCTGTCTGTCTCTCCTAATTATCTGTTTGTCTCTCTTAATGACCTGTCTGTCTCTCTTACTTTCCTGTCTGTCTCTTAATGACCTGTCTGTCTCTCTTAATGACTTGTCTGTCTGCAGGTACGTCATGGCAGAAAGCTCTCGGTCAGCTCGGCCTGGTGAGGTAAGAATGATGAATCATATTTTTACTGTAAACACACACACAAACATACGCATACATACATACATACACACACACACACAGTAACATACACGCACACACACACACAGACAGTAACACAAACACATAGACAGTCTGTGTGTGTGTGTGTGTGTGTCTGTGCGTGTGTGTGTGTGTTACTGTCTGTGTGTGTGTGTGTTACTGTCTGTGTGTGTGTGTTACTGTGTGTGTATTACTGTGTGTTTTTCGCTGACTCAGCTTCTGTAAAAGTCAAACATCTGTTTCTAATTTCTCAAACAGAGATGAAGGTGACGCTCAGAGTTCCTGATATGACGAGTTTCAATTTCTGAATTTCTGATTTTTAGTTTCAGAGGTTGTTGTTGAAGTAGATTTACCTCCCAATTGTGTGTCCAGGTTTTTTGTACCTTTAGTGTCTCCAGAAAGAGCTTTGTGAACTCTGATGAATCTCTTTAGTCAGCGTTGGTTGAAGACTAAAACTTTGCAATTTAAAATAATCTGGAGCTGTGAGTTACGCGTGATTCATAGCAGTACGTAGGCTCTATGCCTATGTACTGTACGTAGGCTCTACACAGAGCCTATGTACAGTACGTGTCCTATACAGAGCCTACGTACTGTACGTGTCCTACTCTGAGCCTATGTACTGTACGTAGGCTCTACACAGAGCCTATGTACAGTACGTGTCCTACGCAGAGCCTACGTACTGTACATGTCTTATGCAGAGCCTACGTAGTGTACGTGTCCTACGCTGAACCTACGTACTGTACGTGTCTTATGCAGAGCCTACGTAGTGTACGTGTCCTACGATGGTGTGAGGATTTATACTGGTGTGCTGGTGTGTCTGTAGCATTCTAGCGTAGGAAGAAGTTTAGGAGAATAGCCGAGCCGGTATGTAATTCAATTCAGTTCAATTTTATTTATAGTATCAAATCATAACACGAGTTATCTCAAGACACTTTACAGATAGAGTAGGTCTAGACCACACTCTATAATTTACAAAGCCCCAACAATTACAGTAATTCCCTCAAGAGCAAGCAGTGTGACAGTGGCGAGGAAAAACTCCCTCTTGGGATGTAATGTGTGGTAGAGTGAGTGAGAGAGTGATGGTTGGTATGTAGTGTGTGGTAGAGTGAGTGAGAGAGTGATGGTTGGTATGTAATGTGTGGTAGAGTGAGTGAGAGAGTGATGGTTGGTATGCAGTGTGTGGTAGAGTGAGAGAGAGTGATGGTTGGTATGTGGTGTGTGGTAGAGTGAGTGAGAGAGTGATGGTTGGTATGTAGTGTGTGGTAGAGTGAGTGAGAGAGTGATGGTTGGTATGTAGTGTGTGGTAGAGTGAGTGAGAGAGTGATGGTTGGTATGTAGTGTGTGGTAGAGTGAGTGAGAGAGTGATGGTTGGTATGTAATGTGTGGTAGAGTGAGTGAGAGAGTGATGGTTGGTATGCAGTGTGTGGTAGAGTGAGTGAGAGAGTGATGGTTGGTATGTAGTGTGTGGTAGAGTCAGTGAGAGAGTGATGGTTGGTATGCAGTGTGTGGTAGAGTGAGTGAGAGAGTGATGGTTGGTATGCAGTGTGTGGTAGAGTGAGTGAGAGAGTGATGGTTGGTATGTAGTGTGTGGTAGAGTCAGTGAGAGAGTGATGGTTGGTATGCAGTGTGTGGTAGAGTGAGTGAGAGAGTGATGGTTGGTATGCAGAGTGTGGTAGAGTGAGTGAGAGATTGATGGTTGGTATGTAGTGTGTGGTAGAGTGAGTGAGAGGGTGATGGTTGGTATGTAGTGTGTGGTAGAGTGAGTGAGAGATTGATGGTTGGTATGTAGTGTGTGGTAGAGTGAGTGAGAGAGTGATGGTTGTATGTAGTGTGTGGTAAAGTGAGTGAGAGAGTGATGGTTGGTATGCAGTGTGTGGTAGAGTGAGTGAGAGGGTGATGGTTGGTATGTAGTGTGTGGTAGAGTGAGTGAGAGAGTGATGGTTGGTATGCAGTGTGTGGTAGAGTGAGTGAGAGAGTGATGGTTGGTATGCAGTGTGTGGTAGAGTGAGTGAGAGAGTGATGGTTGGTATGCAGTGTGTGGTAGAGTGAGTGAGAGAGTGATGGTTGGTATGCAGTGTGTGGTAGAGTGAGTGAGAGAGTGATGGTTGGTAGTGTGTGTGGTAGAGTGAGTGAGAGAGTGATGGTTGGTATGCAGTGTGTGGTAGAGTGAGTGAGAGAGTGATGGTGTGTGGTGGAGTTAGTTGTAGAGGAACCAGAGACCTAAGTTTGGTCTGAACTTTACAGTCTGTTCATGTTATTGATGATTAACATTTATATTAGTTTGTTATTGAAGAGTTGATGAATTAGAAAAGATAAAAAACTTTATGATGTTCTTCTTCTCTGCTGGCACGTTATGATGTTCTTCTTCTCTGCTGGCACATTATGATGTTCTTCTTCTCTGCTGGCACGTTATGATGTTCTTCTCTGCTGGCACATTATGATGTTCTTCTTCTCTGCTGGCACATTATGATGTTCTTCTTCTCTGCTGGCACGTTATGATGTTCTTCTCTGCTGGAGCTAAAATGTTTTCATAAGAACCAGAAAGCAAACTTACCAAAATAAGGGCCTGGTTGTTGTAGCTGTAGTTGTTTTAGAGCATGACAAACACCAGATCCTCTGTCTGTGTGTGTGTGTGTGTGTGTGTGTGTGTCTGTCTGTCTGTCTGTCTGTCTCTCTGTCTGTCTGTGTGTGTGTGTGTGTGTGTCTGTCTGTCTGTCTGTCTGTCTCTCTCTGTCTGTCTGTGTGTGTGTGTGTGTGTGTGTGTGTGTGTGTGTGTGTGTGTGTGTGTGTGTGTGTGTGTCAGCAAACAGTAGTCTCTCTGTCTGGACTACATGGCTCTGCAAACACCTACACATCCATCAATAAAGTAACCCTAACACACACACTGAATCTGAACAGTCTGAAATAAAACTACATTTTTAAACTGTCACAAGAAAATAGATTTTATTTATTCATAAAATGTATCAGTCAAAGTGTGAAAATATTAGGGCTGCAAGTTTACGATGATAAAAGTCCTGATTATTTACATGGAGTCTGGTGGGTTTGGTGATGGTGATTTCGGGGCTGTTTCATGTTAAACTAAAAGGATCTTACTCTTTAACTAAAAGGTCTATCTCTGTAGGGATCCATCCCATAATGTTGTCAGACACTTAGAAAGTTTGGCTAAATGTAACAGTGTGACTATTTCAGTCTGACAGGAAGTGATGCCGGCTCGGCAGTGAGACAGATCTTTCCAGATGTTGGTGTGCTCGTCATCGGTGTGCTGACCTGGAGGCTGATCGTAAGACTGAACGCCGACACACACACACAGGTAACACACACGCACGCACGCACACACACACACACACACACACACACACACACACACACAAATGAAGCAGGTGAAACCTCGTTAAGTCGTCTCCTATTGTTCCTAACAAGGTTTGCTGTCTGTTAGCGTGTAACTCAGTAAGCTATTTATTAACTGTAACCTTATTATGTGACAGTGACACACACACACACACACACACACACTACAATGATCACATTCAGGTTATTAGCTGAACTGTCGGAGTCTGTTTGTTAACATGAAACCAGATCTTCTTCATCAGATCATCTTCCTCCGCAGGCTAAAAACACATCTCTTCCAACTCCACCCTAATGTACTTGCACTTACTACTAGTTGTCTGGAGTTTGTATCTTCAAGATCAAAAGCACTTAATCTGAACTGGCTTTGGATGAAAGTGATAGCTAAATGACAAAAAAAAGTCCACCTTTGTTGAGTCCAAGACCAGACAAAAAGAGAAAGAACCCTCTTCAAGACCTCTAGATGGATTTTTAATTAAACAACAAGCGCTTCATCATTGGTTCAGTTGTGAAGGAGGAAGTTATATTGCTGGACTCAGACGAGACCAACGAGAATATTTGGAGAGACCAATGGCCGAAATAACAATGAGACAAGATAATAAAAACGTTTTGAGCACTTCTCTTTCAGCATTTTGTCTAGCTGGAGGAAGGTGACGTCCACAAAATGATTTTTAAACACTACCAGAGTAGACAGACTCACATTTCTTAGAACAGAATAGATCTTTCTTGTCATTGTTTCAAGATAAATGTCCTAAAGGGTCCCAGAGCATCAAACATCTCCGTGGATGGGATGACATTGTAATGAGTTGACTGAGATGCTAAAAGAGACTTGGACACCAGACCAAGCGTCAGTTTGATTCCTAACTTCAGGTTTAAAGACTTTTATCTGCAGTATTAACACACAGTATCGATTCTCTGTTCTGATAAAAGGACACATCTTTTAACCCATCCACGATCTTTCCCTAAATCTGTGTTTTTGTAACATTGTGTAAGGGTCCCAGAGCTGCAAATATCTCCGTGGATGGGATTACATTGTTTTTATTTATTTTTTATTCAGTTTTTATTATAAAGCAATATATTTTATATACACAGCATTTTACATTCAGATTTAGAATTATATTCAGTGCATTAACGGTTGCCCCACCGTGACCATTCACCCTGTTTTAGTGAGACTCTGGATCCATATAAGGGCAGGGGGTGGGGTTAAAGCACCACGTACGAAGTGTAACACATAACACATAAAACGCAACAAGGTCACGGACAGAACAACAGAGGAAAGTGAGACGGGACAATAACAGAACTGACAAGACGGGACTGGACAGGACAGTTGACAAACACAATGACGTATTATTAGTGATTGGGTAGAATGATCTACGATTCATATTTGGGTGGTCATGGTTTTCGTGTTGAAGGCGAGTTGGATAAACATGTTATGCATAAGTGTGGATGGTGTTGATAGTGTGTGTACGAGTAAAGTGATAACTGCAAGAGAGAAAAATACAAAAACAAAGGGGAAAATAGAATAATTAAATTATATAAATCATGTAAAAGAAATGTCAGATATGTCTGATAATGTACACGGCTTGTAGTTATATTTTTGTTGAATTTAGAAACGTTAGAAATGGGGACCAGGTGTATTCGAAGGCTGACATTTGCTTCTTTCAGTGTGCATTGTGTGTTTTTCCATTGAGATGTATTCTGAGATTAAATTTGTCCAGTGATTGATGTGGCAAGAATTCTTTGATTTCCAGTTTTGGAGGACTACTTTCTTAGCGACAGCTAGAGAAACGAACAACGGATTCCTGAATTTTTGCAGGATTTGGATTTCGGAGACGTCACAAAGGAGACCGAGTGTTGAAGATGATGGGATGCTGTAGCTCAGGGTGGTGGACTGTGTCTCAGTGACCATGATCCAGAATGAGTGAACTGGTTGACAGAGCCACATGGCGTGCAGATAGTCGTCTGTGCTACCTAAGGTGCATTGTGAACAGATAGTTGTGTTTGCTAGGCCCATTTTGAACATTTTCCTTTGGGTGATGTCAGTTCTGTGAAAGACTTTATATTAGTAAGCTAATTGTATAAGCTGCAGGTTTGGTTAGTGGTCATGGAGAAGGTTTTTTTACAGATTTGTTCCCAGTAATCAGGGGTGGGAGAGAAAGCCAGATCAGCTTCCCAATTGGTTGTTGGGAGCGTTATTGTTGTATTTAGGTTGGAAATCATTGTATATACTAGCTGGGAGGTTAGTTTTTTGAAGTTATTAATTTTCATAAGTTCTTCTGTGAGCTGAGAGGGTTGTAACGTGTTGTTGGTGACTCCGATTTTATCTTTATTTTAAGTCTAAGTTGTTGATATTGAAGGACCTGTTCTCTCCCAACCCCATATTTCTCTGTGAGTGTGTTAAATGACATGAAATGGTTGTTCTCAAATAGGTGGTGAAGGCGTGTGCTTCCTTTGTGTGCCCATGTGGAGAAGTAAAAAGGTTAGTTCTGTAACATGAACACTGCGTTGTGCCAGAGTGGGGTGAACTTGTTTAACTGTAGTGATGATTTTGTGATTTGGGTCATTTTCCACCAGGCTGTCAGAGTTGAATAGATGGTTTTGCGTTGGCAGAAGTTGGATTTCTTGATGGATTGTGTTAGGAAGGGGAGATCTGTAATTGGGAGGTTTGTACATTGGTTTTGTTCCAGTTCCACCCACGGCTAATTGTGCTTATGTTTATTGATACATTTAACCCTGTACTGTAATTGATTTGCCAGGAAGTAGTGAAAGAAGTTTGGTGCCGTTTTTATTTTGTAGTGTCGAGAGTGATATTCTGGGTTTTTTTGTTTTGAATCTGGGGTAAGGTTTTCATTTTGACTGCAGCTATTCTTCCAATGAGTGACTGGGTGTTGATACCAGCATTTATATTCGTCTTTTGATTTTCCTGAGGAGGGGAGTATAGTTGAGGGTGAAGAGCTCTGACAGCTTGGGGGAAATCTGAATCCCTAGGTACTTGATGTTGCCTGTGTGAAGGTGGAGGGAAGTGTCCTGAACTCCAAAATCCCATGCATCATCTGAGAAGGGATGTAAAATTGATTTATTCCAGTTGATAGTGTAATGCAAGACATGGGAGAATCTGTTAATGATATTGAAAGTTTCTTTAAGTGATACCTGTGGGTTCTGTAAATAAAGTAAAAGATCATCTGAATATAAACTCATTTTGTGTTGTACGTTGGCTACCTGAATTTCTTTGATTATGCTGTTTTGTTGTATTGTGAGAGGTTCAATGAAAATGGCAAAGAGGGAAGGTGAGAGAGGGCATCCCTGTCTAGTGCCCTGATGAAGTGTGAAGATCTGTGACATGATTCCATTAGTGGTAATGGTGGCCCTGGGTGATCTGTACAGTGTTTTAATCCAGTGGATGAACAACTCTCCAAATCCAAACCTGTGGAGTGTATTGAATAAAAATGACCAGTTTACTTTATCGAAAGCTTTTTCTGTTTCTCGTGATATATTGAATAGGTTGAAAAGTTTGCGTACATTATCTGTAGCGTGTTTATTTTTTATGAAGTCTGTCTGATCTCGATGAATGAGTGTGGAAGTGACTTTCTGGTTAGTTTCTGGTTGCTAGTGCTTTGGTGATCATTTTCAAGTCATGGTGATAATATGTCCCAAAAGTGTTTGTAGAATTCGGCTGGTAATCCATCTTTGTTACTAGGAATCTGATTGAGGGCTTTTGGTAAATTCATTTGGTAAATTCATTGAGGTGTATGGGATTACATTGTAATGAGTTGAACACTTTGTCTGACTGAGACTAAAGAGACTTTTAGCGTCAGTAACGAACACCAGACACCCAATCTGTCAATGTCCCTCATCTTGCGCTTTCGTTGTGTTGGCATGGTAAACCCCGGTTGATTCAGGAAATATCCTAGAAGAGCTAGAACCGACAATCAAATCATTGTTATATTAAAATAAAATTCTCATCACACACTAAACAGCTATTTTAAGTCCAGAGATAGCCTCCCTATGTCCACATGTTCCACCAAAACAAGTTCCTTCCTGAGACTATTTAGCAGAGCCAACGTGGCTCCGTCTGGAGCTTAGCCCCGCCCACGATGATTGTGATTGGTTTAAAGAAATGCCAATAAACCAGAGCATGTTTTTCTTGTATCCACGAATGCTGTGTGGACTAGTCAGACCTTCCTCCGCAGCGCTGTGGAGGAAGGTCATATGAGTTAAACTACAATCAGGTTACTGAAGAGAGGTTCAGGTCTGAATGTTTAGAGTAATAAGACTGTTGTGTTTCAGCCTCAGCAGGAGCAGCAGGACCGGAAGGAGGATCTGATGTCTGAGGAGGACTCTGTCCTCGGAGACGAGGAGGAGGAAGAAGAGGAAGAAGTCACCAGAAACAATTTTCTGGTTGAACTGGAGTTACTGGTCGGTAAAACCAGGCAGATGGTGGAAACCATGACGACGACTGGAGGGAAAGTCGTGCTGACAGTTCTACTGGGACTGACAGGTAAAATACTTTCATGCAAACAGTTAAATACTTTTAGCCTGGATGCCAGACGAATTTAGCCCCGCCCACAACATTTGAGGTTGGGAAGTTCGGTCTGGACTTGATCCGTTGTGGAGGGTTAGGGTTCGGACCAATCAGATTTCAGGGTGGGCTTTAGACGATGATTGACAGATGATCAACAGTAACGTAATCAACCACGTCACCAAAGGACGCTTGGGTTGAATTTGTTTACAACTCCGTTGCTCTGATTGGTTGTAGGTCTATCCGTTGTTCTGATTGGTTGTAGGTCTATCCAATTGAGTGCAGAGGCATTTTCTTTCCTGGTTCGGTTGAAACATGCATTGACATATAAAATAGACCAGACTATAGACTTTATATAACTAGTAGACTTTAGATAACTAGTCGACTTTTTATAACTAGTATACTATATATAACTAGTAGTCTTTATATAACTAGTAAACTTTATATAACTAGTAGACTATATATAACTAGTAGACTTTAGATAACTAGTAGACTATATATAACTAGTAGACTTTATATAACTAGAAGACTATATAACTAGTAGACTATATTTAACTAGTAGACTTTAGATAACTAGTAGACTTTATATAACTAGTACACTATAGATAACTAGTAGACGTTATATAACTAGTAGACTATATATAACTAGTAGACTTTATAACTAGTAGACTATATAACTAGTTGTATAACTAGTAGACTATAGATAACTAGTAGACTTTATATAACTAGTAGACTATAGATAACTAGTAGACTTTATATAACTAGTAGAAGACTGTTTGATATTATTATGCGGATGCCCATTATCTCGTTTTCCTGGAGTCAAAACAGCATTAAGTCATTAAAATATTTAAATAAATACTAGCAAAATACTACAAAACACAAGAAAAATCTTGAAAACAAAGACAAATATTCCCGTTTGCTACTTGGGAGATTATTCCCTGAAGAAATAACTCTGTAAAATGAGATGCAGGTTAGGGTTAACCCAACTCCCCCCCCCCCCAGGCATCATGTTCCCCTCCCTCTCCTCCCTCCCCTACCTGCTCTGTTTTCAGGTGTTGTGTACCTGGTGGGCATGGTCTGGCCAGGTCCCGTCCCTCCTCTTTAGGTGTGTGTCTGTGATGTCACTGCCCTACTCCGCCTCCCACTTCCTGCTCCTCTACAGCTACCAGCTGCCCTCACTGCAGGAGGCATGGCCTCCTAACCGCACCTCTGCCAGGTAACACACCTCTGCCAGGTAACACACCTCTACCTGGTAACACACCTCACCAGGTAACACACCTCTACCTGGTAACACACCTCCACCTGTTAACACACCTCTACCAGGTAACACGCCTCCACCTGTTAACACACCTCTACCAGGTAACACGCCTCCACCTGTTAACACACCTCTACCAGGTAACACACCTATACCTGGTAACACACCTCTACCAGGTAACACACCTCCCCCTGTTAACACACCTCTACCAGGTAACACACCTATACCTGGTAACACACCTCTACCAGGTAACACACCTCCACCTGTTAACACACCTCTACCAGGTAACACGCCTCCACCTGTTAACACACCTCTACCAGGTAACACACCTATACCTGGTAACACACCTCTACCAGGTAACACACCTCCACCTGTTAACACACCTCTACCAGGTAACACGCCTCCACCTGTTAACACACCTCTACCAGGTAACACACCTATACCTGGTAACACACCTCCACCTGTTAACACACCTCCGCCAGGTAACACACCTCTACCAGGTAACACACCTCCGCCAGGTAACACACCTATACCTGGTAACACACCTCCACCTGTTAACACACCTCTACCAGGTAACACGCCTCCACCTGTTAACACACCTCTACCAGGTAACACACCTCTACCAGGTAACACACCTATACCTGGTAACACACCTCCACCTGTTAACACACCTCCACCTGTTAACACACCTCTACCAGGTAACACGCCTCCACCTGTTAACACACCTCTACCAGGTAACACGCCTCCACCTGTTAACACACCTCTACCAGGTAACACACCTATACCTGGTAACACACCTCCACCTGTTAACACACCTCCACCTGTTAACACACCTCTACCAGGTAACACGCCTCCACCTGTTAACACACCTCTACCTGGTAACACACCTCCACCTGTTAACACACCTCCGCCAGGTAACACACCTCTACCAGGTAACACACCTCCGCCAGGTAACACCTCTGCCACGTAACACACCTCTACCTGGTAAAAAGTTGTTTACACCCACACACACACATAAACACACACACACACACACACACACACACACACACACACACACACATACACACAGACACACACACACACACAGATAGACGCACACACATAGACACACACACACATAGACACACACAGATAGACACACACACACACACATAGACACACACACTGTAAAGTGTCCTGAGATAACTTCTGTTAGAATTTGACACTGTAAATAAAATTGAACTAAATAAAGTTCAACTGAAAGGAGTAAATAGAGAAAGAGCAGAGTAAAGAGAGAGAAAGGAGTAAATAGAGAAGGAGGGGACTAAAGAGAGAGAAAGGAGTAAATAGAGAAAGAGCGGAGTAAAGAGAGAGAAAGGAGTAAATAGAGAAAGAGCGGAGTAAAGAGAGAGAAAGGAGTAAATAGAGAAAGAGCGGAGTAAAGAGAGAGAAAAGAGTAAATAGAGAAAGAAGGGAGTAAAGAGAGAGAAAGGAGTAAATAGAGAAAGAAGGGAGTAAAGAGAGAGAAAGGAGTAAATAGAGAAGGAGGGGACTAAAGAGAGAGAAAGGAGTAAATAGAGAAAGAGGGGAGTAAAGAGAGAGAAAGGAGTAAATAGAGAAGGAGGGGACTAAAGAGAGAGAAAGGAGTAAATAGAGAAAGAGGGGAGTAAAGAGAGAGAAAGGAGTAAATAGAGAAAGAGCGGAGTAAAGAGAGAGAAAAGAGTAAATAGAGAAAGAAGGGAGTAAAGAGAGAGAAAGGAGTAAATAGAGAAGGAGGGGAGTAAAGAGAGAGAAAGGAGTAAATAGAGAAGCAGGGGAGTAAAGAGAGAGAAAGGAGTAAATAGAGAAAGAAGGGAGTAAAGAGAGAGAAAGGAGTAAATAGAGAAGCAGGGGAGTAAAGAGAGAGAAAGGAGTAAATAGAGAAGCAGGGGAGTAAAGAGAGAGAAAGGAGTAAATAGAGAAGGAGGGGAGTAAAGAGAGAGAAAGGAGTAAATAGAGAAGCAGGGGAGTAAAGAGAGAGAAAGGAGTAAATAGAGAAAGAGCGGAGTAAAGAGAGCGAAAGGAGTAAATAGAGAATGAGGGGAGTAAAGAGAGAGAAAGGAGTAAATAGAGAAGCAGGGGAGTAAAGAGAGAGAAAGCAGTAAATAGAGGGAGCGGAGTAAAGAGAGAGAAAGGAGTAAATAGAGAAAGAGTGGAGTAAAGAGAGAGAAAGGAGTAAATAGAGAAAGAGTGGAGTAAAGAGAGAGAAAGGAGTAAATAGAGAAGCAGGGGAGTAAAGAGAGAGAAAGGAGTAAATAGAGAAAGAGTGGAGTAAAGAGAGAGAAAGGAGTAAATAGAGAAAGAGGGGAGTAAAGAGAGAGAAAGGAGTAAATAGAGAAAGAGTGGAGTAAAGAGAGAGAAAAGAGTAAATAGAGAAAGAGTGGAGTAAAGAGAGAGAAAGGAGTAAATAGAGAAAGAGTGGAGTAAAGAGAGAGAAAAGAGTAAATAGAGAAAGAGTGGAGTAAAGAGAGAGAAAGGAGTAAATAGAGAAAGAGCGGAGTAAAGAGAGAGAAAGGAGTAAATAGAGAAAGAGTGGAGTAAAGAGAGAGAAAAGAGTAAACCCAAAGTTTTGGGTGTGTGGATTATAATAACAGGTTGAGTCAAACACAGACTCTCTTCATAACATGTTGCTGTAAACTAACAGCAGGTCTGGAGTCAGTTATCAGAGACTCTGCTGCCCCCTGCTGGTTGTCTTTAGGAAACAGCAGGTCTGGAGTCAGTTATCAGAGACTCTGCTGCCCCCTGCTGGTTGTCTTTAGGAAACAGCAGGTCTGGAGTCAGTTATCAGAGACTCTGCTGCCCCCTGCTGGTTGTCTTTAGGAAACAGCAGGTCTGGAGTCAGTTATCAGAGACTCTGCTAGACACACACACTGTAAAGTGTCCTGAGATAACTTCTGTTAGAATTTGACACTGTAAATAAAATTGAACTAAATAAAGTTCAACTGAAAGGAGTAAATAGAGAAAGGGGGAGTAAAGAGAGAGAAAGGAGTAAATAGAGAAAGAGCAGAGTAAAGAGAGAGAAAGGAGTAAATAGAGAAAGAGCGGAGTAAAGAGAGAGAAAGGAGTAAATAGAGAAAGAGTGGAGTAAAGAGAGAGAAAGGAGTAAATAGAGAGAGCGGAGTAAAGAGAGAGAAAGGAGTAAATAGAAAAAGAGCAGAGTAAAGAGAGAGAAAGGAGTAAATAGAGAAAGAGCAGAGTAAAGAGAGAGAAAGGAGTAAATAGAGAAAGAGCGGAGTAAAGAGAGAGAAAGGAGTAAATAGAGAGAGCGGAGTAAAGAGAGAGAAAGGAGTAAATAGAGAGAGCGGAGTAAAGAGAGAGAAAGGAGTAAATAGAGAAAGAGCGGAGTAAAGAGAGAGAAAGGAGTAAATAGAGAAGGAGGGGAGTAAAGAGAGAGAAAGGAGTAAATAGAGAAAGAGCGGAGTAAAGAGAGAGAAAGGAGTAAATAGCGAAGGAGGGGAGTAAAGAGAGAGAAAGGAGTAAATAGAGAAAACAGGGGAGTAAAGAGAGAGAAAGGAGTAAATAGAGAAAGAGCAGAGTAAAGAGAGAGAAAGGAGTAAATAGAGAAAGAGCGGAGTAAAGAGAGAGAAAGGAGTAAATAGAGAAAGAGCGGAGTAAAGAGAGAGAAAAGAGTAAACCCAAAGTTTTGGGTGTGTGGATTATAATAACAGGTTGAGTCAAACAATTTCAATTTCAATTTCAATTTTATTTATAGTATCAAATCATAACAAGAGTTATCTCGAGACACTTTACAGATAGAGTAGGTCAAGACCAAACTCTATAATTTACAAAGCCCCAACAATTCCAACAATTACAGTAATTCCCTCAAGAGCAAGCAGTGCGACAGTGGCGAGGAAAAACTCCCTCTTGGGAAGAAACCTGGGACAGACCCAGGCTCTTGGTAGGCGGTGTCTGACGGGCCGGTTGGGGGTGTGATGAACAGTGGCAATAATAGTCAAATTAATAATGGAACAGTGACTGGATGTAGCGGGGAGCTGCAGGGTTCAGCAGGAAGCAGCAGGGTTCAGCAGGAAGCTGCAGGGTTCAGCAGGAAGTAGCAGGGTTCAGCAGGAAGCTGCATGACATTGCAGGGCACCGCTGAGCTCGGCAGGGAGTGCAGCAGGACAACGGCGACAGCTGGAACCAGGATCTTGGTGCCAACGTTCTCCAAGGAAATACGCTGGGGGAAAAAACACAAGGACTCCGGGGAGTAAACTCCCCAGAAGCTAGGATTAGTAACAAGCATTTCTGGGACTGGATACACACAAATGGTAATAGTAAAAGTAAATAGTAAATAGAAAATAGAAATGGAGAGGAGAGAGCAGCTCAGTGTGTCAGAGGAAGGAAGGAAGTCCCCCGGCAGTCTAGAACTATAACAGCGTAACTATAACAGCGTAACTAAGAGAGACAGGTCATAAGGAGAGGTAGCTTTTTCGGGCTTAGAACTCTCCCCCTGCCGGATCGGGCTTGGCTGGCCTGTCTCCCTCTACTTTGTTATGTATTATTAATCTAACAATTATGAAGAGAAGCAGGTGGGCCAGTTAGGTGAACACTGCAACTCCTCTCTCCCTAACTATAAGCTTTATCAAATAGAAGAGTTTTAAGTTCATTCTTGAAAGCGATTACAGTGTCTGCCCCCCGAACCCAGATCGGGAGCTGGTTCCATAAGAGAGGAGCCTGGTAGCTGAAGGCTCTGGCTCCCATTCTACTTTTAGAGACTCTAGGTACCACCAGTAACTCTGCATTCTGGGAGCGCAGTGCTCTAGTGGGACAATAGGGTATTAGGAGCTCTTCTAGATATGATGGTGCTAGACCATTTAGAGCTTTGTAGGTCAATAGAAGGATTTTAAACTCAATCCTGGATTCAACAGGAAGCCAGTGCAGAGAAGCTAAAACAGGAGAAATATGATCTCTTTTCTTAGTTCTTGTAAGAACACGCGCTGCAGCATTCTGGATCAGCTGGAGAGTCTTAAGGGACTTATTTGAGCAACCTGACAGTAGGGAATTACAATAGTCCAGCCTGGAAGTAACGAATGCATGGACTAGTTTTTCAGACTCTCTTCATAACATGTTGCTGTAAACTAACAGCAGGTCTGGAGTCAGTTATCAGAGACTCTGCTGCCCCCTGCTGGTTGTCTTTAGGAAACAGCAGGTCTGGAGTCAGTTATCAGAGACTCTGCTGCCCCCTGCTGGTTGTCTTTAGGAAACAGCAGCTACAAACTATATATACTTACTTTGATGTATACTCTGTTACTGTCATGATTGCCTGTTTCTACTGAGTGTTTGGGATGATCCAAGCTGGCTCTGTGGACTGCTCTGCCCCCCTATATGATGATTGATTGATTGATTGATTGATTGATTGACTAGTTGATTGATTGATTGACTGATTGTTTCCTGTGCTGCAGAGTATTTGGGATGATCCAGGCTGGCTCTGTGGACTGCTCGGCCCCCTGGAGGCTGCAGGTGAACTCTGAGCTTAGCTGGTTTCACTTCTGCAGTCCTCTGATGCTGCTGCTGCTCTACAACACCGTGGCCAGTCTGTGGAGGAACCAGGTGATCGCTGCACACATTATAATAATCATTCCATGTTTAATGTGTGGTTATATACAATGTCTCGCCGTTTTTGTTCTCTTGCCTTCCAATTACAAATTCCTCCTATAATCAGAATCAGAATTATTATTTAGATTCAGTTGCTCACAGTCACATTCAAGGTAAAAGAGTAAGAGAAGAGCCATTCAATAAGTGTAACCCTAACCCTACAGTCAATCAATGTATACAGTAAATAAGTAACATATACAATAAGTAATACATAAATATATATATAAGGGCTGTCAATCGATTAAAAAAAATTAACTAATTAATTGCATGTGCTGTAATTAATCGCGATTAATCGCTTTTTTAAATTGAGACTGAAGCCTGTAATAATGGATATTTAAATGCTAAATCACTTAACTTTGCAAATATGAAGAAAAAAACAAACAAGGAAAGGTTCTGCTAAGTTCAGAATGTTTAATATCTTTCAGAACAACAGCAGCAACAATTTGGCTTATTTAGTCCTGCTGAAGGCTGCTGAAACGTCTGACTTGAGAGCAGATTGTTGTCCCCGTCCCCGGCTGCTGTCGCCTGCTCTCGTCTACTTTACAGACGAGGAGCAGTTCATCTCCAACGAGCCGAGAGTTCAGTTCATCTCCAACGAGCCGAGAGTTCAGTTCATCTCCAACGAGCCGAGAGTTCAGTTCATCTCCAACGAGCCGAGAGTTCAGTTTTTTAACGAGTTAAATATAAAAAAATTAACGCAAAAATTAACGCGTTAATTTTGACAGCCCTAATATATATAGGAGACATTAAAGGCATATCTCATCTCATCTTATCTTATCCCCTTAACTTACGATGTAATTTTATGATGTCAAGACTTCCTGACCAGATATTTAAATACTCTGTTGACAGTAGAGTCTCTTGGCTCTCATTGGCTGACGTGTCACATATTTTTGCAGATGATTGACGGTGATGGGGGGTGTGGTACAGATAGGACAGAGTCAGCAATCAGCAGGAGCTGTGACATCATCACCGCCACCAGCAACCTGAGTGATGATGTCAGCAGTGACATCACAGCGGAGAGACGGAGAGAGCTGTGGAGGAGAGCGCACGATCGTCCCGAGAGCAGAGACGTACGCAAACACTAAAGATATCATAATTTATTTATTATTGCCATTTTTATTAATAATTAGATTACTACTACTACTACTACTATGGAGTTACTGTCAGGTTTACTCTACTTTTGTAGTTTAATGTGACAGCTGTCTGTGTTTCCGTCTGTAGACGCTGGCGTCCTCCACCAATCACAGTCCCTCTGACTCTTTTGCCCCGCCGACCCAGAGCACAGCCTTGGGATTGGATGTTTACTCCACGCCTCACTACTCTCTCAGCCAGTCAGGTGAGTTTGTGGTTTGAATAGAGAGCCAAAGTCACGGCCTTCTATTTCCGGTCCATGGGACCTAACTTTTGATAAAATATGAAGGGGAGTCAATGGAGAGATAATAATTATTTTTTGGTCTGGTTTGAATTGAGCCATGGATTACAAATATGATGTTTGTCAATTTAAAAGATATTTTTGCAGCTGAAGAAAGTCTCTGTTAGCTAGCTAAGCTAAGCTCTGTTCCACAACACCTGTAACGTTATCTCACCTGATGGGTTTTATCCAGTCACGGGTTTTCAGCATAATTCAATTTTATTTATAGTATAAAATCATAACAAGAGTTATCTCGAGACACTTTACAGATAAAGTAGGTCTAGACCACACTCTATAATTTACAAAGCCCCAACAATTCCAACAATTACAGTAATTCCCTCAAGAGCAAGCAGTGCGACAGTGGCGAGGAAAAACTCCCTCTTGGGAAGAAACCTGGGACAGACCCAGGCTCTTGGTAGGCGGTGTCTGACGGGGCCGGTTGGGGGTGTGATGAACAGTGGCGATGATAGTCACATTAATAATGGAACAGTGACTTCAAATGGTAGTCGTAGTAGTTCATGTCATATCAGGGCGCTGCAGGGCGTTACAGGATGTAGCGTGGCCCAGCAGAGCATGGATGGACGTAACAGGAAGCAGCAGGGTTCAGCAGGAAGCAGCAGGGTTCAACAGGAAGCAGCAGGGTTCAGCAGGAAGCAGCATGGTTCAGCAGGAAGTAGCAGGGTTCAGCAGGAAGCAGCATGCATGGTTCAGCAGGAAGCTGCAGGGTTCAGCAGGAAGCTGCAGGGTTCAGCAGGAAGCAGCAGGGTTCAGCAGGAAGCTGCAGGGTTCAGCAGGAAGCTGCAGGGTTCAGCAGGAAGCTGCAGGGTTCAGCAGGAAGTAGCAGGGTTCAGCAGGAAGCAGCATGACATTGCAGGGCACCGCTGAGCTCAGCAGGGAGTGCAGCAGGACCACGGCGACAGCTGGAACCAGGATCTTGGTGCCAACGTTTTCCAAGGAAATACGCTGGGGAAAAAACATAAGGACTCCGAGGAGTAAACTCCCCAGAAGCTAGGATTAGTAACAAGCATTTCTGAGACGGGATGCACACAAATGGTAATAGAAAGGGAGAGGAGAGAGCAGCCCAGTGTGTCAAAGGAAGGAAGGAAGTCCCCCGTCCTGTCTCTCTTAACTAAGAGAGACAGGACATAAGGAGAGGTAGCCTGTTTGGGCTTTGGATTAGGGGGGTGTTAATGTAAAGCCCTGATCGCAGCGCTGGTTCTGTTGTTCTGTTTGTTGCTGCAGACACTTTGGAGATGTGTGAGTTTGAAGATGAATGGGAGGAGGTGGAGGTGGAAGTGGAGGAGGAGGAGGAGGAGGAGGAGGAGGAAGGGGCTAGCGCTGCCACTCTGGCGTTCAGCTTCCTCCTCAAACAGAGTTACATCTGCGCTCTTGTGGCCATGATGGCCTGGCCCATCACGTACGTGTCCTGGATGACGTGCGTCCTGCTGCTGTGGTCGTGCATCCTCTGGATGATGCGAGAGCGTCGCCGCTACACGCTGATGTCATCACCCTGGCTGGTCGCCTACGGCAACCTGCTCGTCGTAATGCAGTATGTCTACAGCTTCCCCTCTGTCCAGGAAGTTCCTGGACTGTTCCCGAAAAAAGATGATCCCTGCAGAGAGCTCGCCTCAAAGGTAACGCCACTGATTCTCTCGACCAGAGTTCTAACCAGTGTTGGTCCTCTTACTTTAATAAAGTAATTAGTTACAGTTACAAATTACTTCTCCCAAAAAGTAATTGAGTTAGTAACTTGGGGTTGGGTTAGCAGCAGCAACAAGTGTCGTGTTAGCATGCGTTGATGTGAGGTGCTTCATAAGATTGGAGTTGCTTAAGGCAGACGTGGATAAAGTCTTTTTTCCTGGCCATAGCGTGCATGTTGCATAAACATTCTTGCCTTTAATTTTAATGAGCGAGAAGTAGAAGTAATGGTGCTCTTTGGATGCTTTTATATAGACCTTAGTGGTCCCCTAATACTGTATCTGAAGTCTCTTTTATATAGACCTTAGTGGTCCCCTAATACTGTATCTGAAGTCTCTTTTATATAGACCTTAGTGGTCCCCTAATACTGTATCTGAAGTCTCTTTTATATAGACCTTAGTGGTCCCCTAATACTGTATCTGAAGTCTCTTTTATATAGACCTTAGTGGTTCTCTAATACTGTATCTGAAGTCTCTTTTATATAGACCTTAGTGGTCCCCTAATACTGTATCTGAAGTCTCTTTTATATAGACCTTAGTGGTCCCCTGATACTGTATCTGAAGTCTCTTTTATATAGACCTTAGTGGTCCCTAATACTGTATCTGAAGTCTCTTTTATATAGACCTTAGTGGTCCCCTAATACTGTATCTGAAGTCTCTTTTATATAGACCTTAGTGGTCCCCTAATACTGTATCTGAAGTCTCTTTTATATAGACCTTAGTGGTCCCCTAATACTGTATCTGAAGTCTCTTTTATATAGACCTTAGTGGTCCCCTAATACTGTATCTGAAGTCTCTTTTATATAGACCTTAGTGGTCCCCCCTAATACTGTATCTGAAGTCTCTTTTATATAGGCCTTAGTGGTCCCCTAATACTGTATCTGAAGTCTCTTTTATATAGACCTTAGTGGTCCCCTAATACTGTATCTGAAGTCTCTTTTATATAGGCCTCAGTGGTCCCCTAATACTGTATCTGAAGTATATAGACCTTAGTGGTCCCCTAATACTGTATCTGAAGTCTCTTTTATATAGACCTTAGTGGTCCCCTAATACTGTATCTGAAGTCTCTTTTATATAGACCTTAGTGGTCCCCTGATACTGTATCTGAAGTCTCTTTTATATAGACCTTAGTGGTCCCTAATACTGTATCTGAAGTCTCTTTTATATAGACCTTAGTGGTCCCCTAATACTGTATCTGAAGTCTCTTTTATATAGACCTTAGTGGTCCCCTAATACTGTATCTGAAGTCTCTTTTATATAGACCTCAGTGGTCCCCTAATACTGTATCTGAAGTCTCTTTTATATAGGCCTCAGTGGTCCCCTAATACTGTATCTGAAGTCTCTTTTATATAGGCCTCAGTGGTCCCCTAATACTGTATCTGAAGTCTCTTTTATATAGGCCTCAGTGGTCCCCTAATACTTTATCTGAAGTATATAGGCCTTAGTGGTCCCCTAATACTGTATCTGAAGTCTCTTTCCCGAAATTCAGCCTTGGTGCAGAATTACAGCCACTAGAGCCACAATGAGCTTTCCTTAGGATGTGCCATTTCTGTTTTCTGTAGCTATTGAGGAGGAGAGAAGGGGGGGGCAAGGTGGAGGGTGGGGTGTGGTCTTGACCAACTACCACTTTGCTCGTTTGAAAGCCATAATGTCTCTCTCTTATGGGGGGGGGAGGGGGGGGGGGGGGGAGGGACTGACTTGACTTAACATACTAGCTGTTGTCTGCAAATGTTTAATCTGATGACCATGTTGTAGTTGTTGTGTCTGGTGACCTTCTGGCTGCTGCTGCGTCAGGCGCTAACTGAGAAGAGAGACAGACAGAAAGACACACAGCTGTCCACCATCACCGTCCACACACAAGGTAAAACTCCTGTCTCACTGACCATCCACCTGTCTGTCTGACTGCTGTTTGGGAAAGATGCTAGTTCACAGCCGTTACATGTGCCGACATCAACACAGAGCATCCGGCGCAGCGTCAACACTTCCTGCTTCCTGTTCGTCATCACTGTCACTGCCCGATGTGAGTCGAGTGCAGATGTTTTTTGCAGATTTAAACAGTTAACGGCATAATGTGTCAGACTGTAACAGTCTATGGTCTTACTGAAATTTGTGAAATCTGTAAAATAATAAACTTTTCTCTTTACATACAATAACAGAAGATGGAAATCATTTCAAAAACGTAGCTATCTATGATTGTTAGATTGCTAACGTTAGCTCAAAATGCCATTCAAGTGACAACCTTTGTTGTGTTTGATTGCTAACTTGTAGCTAGCAGTCATTTCAAAAACGTTTTAGCTATCTATGATTGTTTGATTGCTAACGTTAGCTCAAAACGCCATTAGAATCTAGAAGGCTACTTGATTGCTAACGTTAGCTCAAAACGCCGTTAGCATCTTGTAGTCTACTTGATTGCTAACATTAGCTCAAAACACTGTTAGCATCTTGTAGGCTACTTGTCGCAAAGTGACGCATGCGCAACTCACATCGGGTAGTGACAATCACAGCTGCGGACTGACTTTAATGGAGTATAGCTGCATTTTCTACCGCTACAAATCTCCATTACAGGCTTCTACACCAAAAGTACTCCACGTTACAGCTTTATTTACTAGTTACTTTAGTTACTCCGCTACATTAATCTGATACAGCTTTAGTTACGAGTTACTTTAGTTACGAGTTACTTTAGTTACTCCGCTACATTCATCTGTTACAGCTTTAGTTACTAGTTACTTTAGTTACTCCGCTACATTCATCTGTTACAGCTTTAGTTACTTTACTTACTCCACTACATTCTTTACCCTTTTCTACAATGTTTTAATACTTTAACTACATTCTCATGCTGATACTTACAGACTTACTGTAACAGAGTATTTTACAGTGTGGTATTAATACTTAAGTAATCTGAATAATTCTTCAGTTGACACGTGTATCAGGTGTGATCTAGTTAACCAAGAGTCTGTTGACACGTGGATCAGGTGTGATCTAGCATCTACTGCTGTTTTGGGCCCTCCAGAGGAGCAGAGTGTTTGTGACGATCTGCAGGAGAAGAAGAAAAAGGAGGAGGAGGCGTCGTACGAGGAGGTGCTGCTCCTGCAGAGAGGAGGAGGACTTAAGATGGAGGGTCTTGTTGCCGTGGTTACCAGGATGTTTGTTAAATACTGGATCTATGTCTGCGGAACGATGTTTTTCTTCGTTAGTTTTGAAGGAAAAATCGTCGTCTACAAAGTGATCTACATGGTGATGTTCCTCTGCTGCGTTGCCCTCTACCAGGTAAGACTCAAGTACTACAAGTACTACAGATTCTTCTGATGAAACTGGTCACTTATAGCCAGACCCTCCTCCACAGTGCTGCAAAGGAGGGTCTGGCTACACCACAGGTGCATTCTGGGATAGGAGAAAAACATGCTCTGGTTCATTGGCCTTTTTTTAAACCAATCCCAACGGTCCTGGGCGGAGCTAAGCTCCAGACACAGTGACGGTGTCTCTGCTAAATAGTCTCAGGAAGGAACTGCTTCTGGTGGAACGTTTACACACAGCTAAAGAAATCTCCTCATCCAATATTAAATTAATTTAACTGTTGAAACAATACAGTAACGTGAGCTATTTAAATTAGCTGATACATGGTTAAACCTCATTGGCTCTTACCAGTGGATCTCCTTGTGTACTTGGTCCACAGCAATCCCACCAATCAGTCCCCAAACCTCCCAGTTAGAGAGGAAATGATCTAAACTTATTCTTTATAAAACCTCCCAGTTAGAGAGGAAATGATCTAACATATTCTTTATAAAACCTCCCAGTTAGAGAGGAAATGATCTAAACATATTCTTTATAAAACCTCCCAGTTAGAGAGGAAATGATCTAACATATTCTTTATGAAACCTCCCAGTTAGAGAGGAAATGATCTAACATATTCTTTATAAAACCTCCTAGTTAGAGAGGAAATGATCTAACATATTCTTTATAAAACCTCCCAGTAAGAGAGGAGATGATCTAACATATTCTTTATAAAACCTCCCAGTTAGAGAGGAAATGATCTAACATATTCTTTATAAAACCTCCTAGTTAGAGAGGAGATGATCTAACATATTCTTTATAAAACTTCCCAGTTAGAGAGGAAATGATCTAACATATTCTTTATAAAACCTCCCAGTTAGAGAGGAGATGATCTAACATATTCTTTATAAAACCTCCCAGTTACAGAGGAAATGATCTAACATATTCTTTATAAAACCTCCCAGTTAGAGAGGAAATGATCTAGCATATTTTTTATAAAACCTCCCAGTTAGAGAGGAAATGATCTAACATATTCTTTATGAAACCTCCCAGTTAGAGAGGAAATGATCTAACATATTCTTTATAAAACCTCCCAGTTAGAGAGGAAATGATCTAACATATTCTTTATAAAACCTCCCAGTTAGAGAGGAAATGATCTAGCATATTTTTTATAAAACCTCCCAGTTAGAGAGGAAATGATCTAACATATTCTTTATGAAACCTCCCAGTTAGAGAGGAAATGATCTAACATATTCTTTATAAAACCTCCTAGTTAGAGAGGAAATGATCTAACATATTCTTTATAAAACCTCCCAGTAAGAGAGGAGATGATCTAACATATTCTTTATAAAACCTCCCAGTTAGAGAGGAAATTATCTAACATATTCTTTATAAAACCTCCTAGTTAGAGAGGAGATGATCTAACATATTCTTTATAAAACCTCCCAGTTAGAGAGGAAATGATCTAACATATTCTTTATAAAACCTCCCAGTTAGAGAGGAGATGATCTAACATATTCGTTATAAAACCTCCCAGTTAGAGAGGAGATGATCTAACATATTCTTTATAAAACCTCCCAGTTAGAGAGGAAATGATCTAACATATTCTTTATAAAACCTCCCAGTTAGAGAGGAAATGATCTAACATATTCTTTATAAAACCTCCCAGTTAGAGAGGAAATGATCTAACATATTCTTTATAAAACCTCCCAGTTAGAGAGGAAATGATCTAACCATCTGATGATATTTTTAGGGTGTTATGTTGATCAGAGTTTCTGGTTATTGAGTTCAAAGTGAACTGAGAGAAATCCGGCAGCAACGGACTAGGATGAAGCTGATGTGGTCTGATTTACAGCATCTCCCTGTCTGTCTCACTGTCTCTCTCCCTGTCTGTCGCACTGTCTATCTACCTGTCTGTCTTTCTGTCTCTCCACCTGTCTGTCTGACTGTAGTTGAACTACGAGCGTTGGCGTGCCATGCTCAGGGGTTTCTGGGTAGCCGTGGTGGTTTACTCCATGTTGGTTCTGATCCTGGTCTACACCTTCCAGTTCCCCTCGTCCCCCGACACCTGGAGCTACTACACTGGACTCAGCACTCACAGGTACTCACAGGTACTCACAGGTACTCACAGGTACTCACAGGTACTCCTGGTACTCACAGGTACCCACAGGTACTCTCAGGTAAACACAGGTACTCACAGGTAAAAACAGGTACTCACACGTAAACACAGGTACTCACAGGTACTCACAGGTAAACACAGGTACTCACAGGTAAACACAGGTACTCACAGGTACTCACAGGCACTCACAGGTAAACACAGGTACTCACAGGTAAACACAGGTACTGACAGGTACTCCTGGTACTCACAGGTACTCACACGTAAACACAGGTACTCACAGGTACTCACAGGTACTCACAGTTACTCCCAGGTACTCTCTGATGTGTGGTTGTCTCTCCAGGTTGGAGGACATCGGTTTGGAGAAGTTTTCTGTTCCTGTTCTCTTCACCAGGATCTTCATCCCCGCTGCCTTCCTCTTGGTAAAACTATTACTACTACTACTACTACTACTACTACTAATAATAATAATAATAATAATAATAATAATAGTAATTATTGTTATTATTAATTATTAATCTTGGTACGCGTTAGCAGCTTGGCCCGGTTTGGTATTAAGCCAAACAGTGGACCGGTACCAGGTGTTGAGCTATGACATCCTAACCCTAACCCTGTTTAGACTCGTGCATGAACATGATGTTAAGTTGAACGTTTTCCTTTTTCTTCTTCTCTGAACACTTTGTAAACGTTGAACGTTTTCCTTTTTCTTCTTCTCTGAACACTTTGTAAACGTTGAACGTTTTCCTTTTTCTCTTCTTCTCTGAACACTTTGTAAACGTTGAACGTTTTCCTTTTTCTTCTTCTCTGAACACTTTGTAAACGTTGAACGTTTTCCTTTTTCTCTTCTTCTCTGAACACTTTGTAAACGTTGAACATTTTCCTTTTTCTTCTTCTCTGAACACTTTGTAAACGTTGAACGTTTTCCTTTTTCTTCTTCTCTGAACACTTTGTAAACGTTGAACGTTTTCCTTTTTCTTCTTCTCTAAACTCTTTGTAAATGTTGAACGTTTTCCTTTTTATTCTTCTCTGAACACTTTGTAAACGTTGAACGTTTTCCTTTTTCTTCTTCTCTGAACACTTTGTAAACGTTGAACATTTTCCTTTTTCTTCTTCTCTAAACACTTTGTAAACGTTGAACGTTTTCCTTTTTCTCTTCTTCTCTAAACACTTTGTAAACGTTGAACGTTTTCCTTTTTCTCTTCTTCTCTGAACACTTTGTAAACGTTGAATGTTTTCCTTTTTCTCTTCTTCTCTGAACACTTTCTAAACATTGAACGTTTTCCTTTTTCTCTTCTTCTCTGAACACTTTGTAAACGTTGAACGTTTTCCTTTCTCTTCTTCTCTGAACACTTTGTAAACGTTGACGGCGTTCTGCAGGTGTGTGTCGTACACCTGCATTACTTCCACCAGCCCTTCTTGCAGCTGACTGATCTGAAGACTGTGGTGGACACACACAACAGCACCATCACCAGGTAACACACACACACACACACACACAGCACCATCACCAGGTAACACACACACACACACACACACACACACACACACACCAGCACCATCACCAGGTAACACACACACACACACACACAACAGCACCATCACCAGGTAACACACACACACACACACACACACACACACACACACAGCACCATCACCAGGTAACACACACACACACACACACACACACACACACCAGCACCATCACCAGGTAACACACACACACACACACACACACACACACACACACACACACACACACACACCAGCACCATCACCAGGTAACACACACACACACACACACACACACCAGCACCATCACCAGGTAACACACACACACACACACACACACACACACCAGCACCATCACCAGGTAACACACACACACACACACACACAACAGCACCATCACCAGGTAACACACACACACACACACACACCAGCACCATCACCAGGTAACACACACACACACACACACACACACATACACCAGCACCATCACCAGGTAACACACACACACACACACACACCAGCACCATGACAACACAACAACACCATCACCAGGTAACACACACACACACACACACACACACACACACACACACACAACAGCACCATCACCAGGTAACACACACACACACACTCTCTCTCTCACACACACACACACCCACACCCACACACACACACACACACACACACACACACACACACACACACACACACCAGCACCATGACAACACAACAACACCATCACCAGGTAAAACACACACACACACACACACACACACACACACACCAGGGGCGGATCTAGACTCTCAGTACAGTGGGGGCGGAGCTTCATCATGGGGCCCTCTGCTACCAAGTCATTTTAAAATTAAAACCGTTAAATAAAAACGGTAAATTATCTGATGAATGCATATGTTATGTTATAATGTGATAATGTGTCATTTGTTTAGCCAGTATGCTTTTACGTCAAATAAATCCCAAAGAAAAGACAGAAGTTTTGACAAGTTTTTATTGACATACAAACAAAGACAGCAGTTTGCCAGTCAAGTAAAAATGTTTCAGCACCACGGACAGCGACAGCTGATGGACAGCGATGGTGCTGAACAGGCCAAGTGCTCTCAATCAGTGCCACGCTATATAACTGACATGGCTCTATTATACTGTATTGAACACAATGTTTGTTTACAACTCCATAGGTAGGCTACAGGTGCTACATGAAAACTTTGAGTAAAACTGATTTCTAAAATATAAATTCTTAGACGAATATTTTTCCTTACCATTTTGTTGTCTGCTTAATGATAGTCCAGAACAAATACATCTAACAAAACTATCTACATATCATGGTCCCTTATTAAATCTTCATCCTCCTCTCCTTCATGGTGGCAAATCTGCCAACCACGTTGTCCTTGTCGATATGTACAGTATATCTCACTCCACACACAGCAAGGTGGGATTTGACAGTCTGGCCTCATCCATGAACAAGTATGTCTTCATGAGCCGCAGACGGCTGAAACTTGGTTTGGCGCTGGGGCTGCGGATAGGAAGGCTTTTATAAATCCTGTGGAGAATGGTCAGGTGGGGGTAGACTCTATCCATGTTGTTGGCAATGAGGAATGGCAGGACGGCGTCGGTGGTGAGATCCATGTTTAACTGAGAATACAATACACGAAAAGAGTGAAACTCCTCCACTGCGTCTTCTGGCTTGGGCATGTCTTCTGAGTAGAAACGGGCCAGCTCAAGCATTTTCTCCGCAGCATCAGGGTGCTCAAACCGCTTAGGGCAGAGTACTGCGAACAGTTTGGCCATTTTTTTGAAGTCTGAAAATCGACTTTCAAACTGCCCCGCAAAACATGCAGAATGTAAAAATAAATTTCTGCTTTGAAGCGGCGTCTGCTGTCCTCGATCTAGTCATTCTCTGCGTCCTCGTCAAAATGCCTTCTTCTCTTGCGAATCCTCTGCTCCGCAAACTCGGTGGCTGCGTGGCTTTCTCTGGCCAGACTTCTCGCTGTGTTCTCCATGCTGTCAAAGGCTTCTTCTGTGCGTAACTCTGATCTGAGCCACAGTACTGTCAATAAGATTCACAGCAGTGTTGACATCCAGTGACTCTTTTTGGAGGTAATTCGACAGGATGTATGTCCTCTTCAAAAAATCGTTCCAAAACACCCACATGAACATGAATTCAAATGTGCTGAGTTTTGACAGCAGGCCGTCAACTTCAGAGGCCGCCTTGGGTGAGCTGTTGTGGTGGTGTTGATACGGCTCAGGGCTTTGAGAATGGCTGGGAGGCTCTGGATCACCGCTTCTGAGGCCTGCTTCCTGGAGGCCTAATCCTGGAGGCCTGCTTCCTGGAGGCCTGCTTCCTGGAGGCCTTATCCTGGAGGCCTACTTCCTGGAGGCCTGTTTCCTGGAGGCCTGCTTCCTGGAGGCCTGATCCTGGAGGCCTGCTTCCTGGAGGCCTGATCCTGGAGGCCTGCTTCCTGGAGGCCTGCTTCCTGGAGGCCTGCTTCCTGGAGGCCTGATCCTGGAGGCCTGCTTCCTGGAGGCCTGATCCTGGAGGCCTGCTTCCTGGAGGCCCGATCCTGGAGGCCTGCTTCCTGGAGGCCTGATCCTGGAGGCCTGCTTCCTGGAGGCCTGATCCTGGAGGCCTGCTTCCTGGAGGCCTGCTTCCTGGAGGCCTGATCCTGGAGGCCTGCTTCCTGGAGGCCTGATCCTGGAGGCCTGCTTCCCGGAAGGCCTGAAGTTAAAAAACAGTACAAGGTCTCAAGTGTACAGAAAAAAACGTTAGCGCTACACAAACAACACACAGCATCCATAAGAATTAGATTGAGGTTGTGTGTGCAGCAGTGGACATAAAATGCCTTGTCTGAGCAATTTCGCTTGACCCTGGCTTGTAGCCCCGTTAACTGCCCTGACATCATTCTGGCACCGTCATATGCTTGTCCCCTCAGATCATTTACATTAAGACCAAGGTCCTTTGTCAGCTAATTATGCAGAAGATCATAAATGCCACACTGCCATCAGGTAACTCCTCAAATTTAATAAACCGCTCAATGCTGCTGCTTGTTTTGGTGACATATCTGAGTGAAAGAGAAAACTGATCCATACTTGTTATATCTATGGTGCAATCTACAATAACTGAGAAAAACCTTGCTTTATCTCATCAATTATTGTGCTCAGTGTCTCTTTGGAAAGAGCTGCAATGAGCTCGTTTTGGGACTGGTGACTGAGGTATGTCACTCTGCTGACCGGGTTATTCATGTGCTGCTCGAGGATGGAGTCGTAGTGAGCCAGCAACTTCAGGAGCTCTAAGAAATTCCCTGGTTAGAGTCAGGGGTTCCCAGCCCAGCATGTTCTCTGTGGCCATGAAAAGCCAGCCCCTGTCTGGCTAAAAAGAGCGTGGTGTCCACCAACCTGTGTAGGATCCTTCTGTTCTTCTCCACCTGCTCTCTCTCTCTGCTTTCAGAAGCTCCGCCATGACAGTGCTGTCCTGACTCAAACCAAACTTTGTCATTAGATATGCCTTCTCTATCTCAATCCGCTCTGTCCCTTTTTTAAATGAAGAAAACCCCATACATGGCTCAGCCCAGGCTTTCCCAGCACTGTTGTTGGACTTTTTACCGAAAAGCCAGCATCAGAAACAGAACAGCGGGTTTGCCCTTGGTGAGTACACCAACCACTGGCACTCCACCGGGTTACCTGAGCCTCCCATCTGGCGCAAGCCGGACTGAAGTGTCGCTTATCCTGGTCATGTGGAAACTCTTTGTAGCAGTCCCTCAAGCCAGGCTGGCAAGGACCATGTCCAATCACCGCACGGATCAATTCAGACAGGACATTGGCTAGGCAGTGCGCCTCTGAAGGACCCATGCTCGCGCTGCTGTTGGAACCAACGTTAATGGTATTAATATTGTGTTGAGTCAGGGATGATGATGATGATGATGATGATGATGAGAAGTACGATGTGAGAGGAGCACACAATGCTACCACACTTCTCCTACTATCTTGTTCTTTTCTTTTTAATGCGCCTTGACATGGCAGCACACATTGCGCTTCCCATTGGCCTCTGTGTGTGTGTGTGTGTGTGTGTGTGTGTGTGTGTGTATATATATATATATATATATATATATATATATATATATATATATATATATATATATATATATATATATATATATATATATATACTGTATATATATTAGCACTGCCACTGTCAAAGAAGCAGTCAGGAGTTGCATTATGCATTTAAAGGTTGTACTGTCAAACTGACTCAGAAGGAAATAACAACGTGAGAAAATAAAGAGAGCGTGGCTCATTGGCTTGCTAATTCCCATGATGCAAAGCGGTAAATAGAGTTGTGTTAAAATTTGTTGATAAGTTTGCCGTTTGTTCTAAAATAAAAAATGTAACTTCATAAATTTCGGTTTTTAATGTGTCTGCTTAGAATATAGTGTTTTGCTGCCTGGTAATTGTCATTGTTGTGCTGGTTTACCATGGTAACTAAGAGTTAAGTGACTGTTCCGTTTGATAAGAACAGCTGGTTTACCATGGTAACCAAGAGTTAAGTGACTGTTCCGTTTGATAAGAACAGCTGGTTTACCATGGTAACCAAGAGTTAAGTGACTGTTCCGTTTGATAAGAACAGCTGGTTAACCATGGTAACCAAGAGTTAAGTGACTGTTCCGTTTGATAAGAACAGCTGGTTAACCATGGTAACCAAGAGTTAAGTGACTGTTCCGTTTGATAAGAACAGCTGGTTTACCATGGTAACCAAGAGTTAAGTGACTGTTCCGTTTGTTAAGAACAGCTGGTTTACAATGGTAACCAAGAGTTAAGTGACTGTTCCGTTTGATAAGAACAGCTGGTTTACCATGGTAACCAAGAGTTAAGTGACTGTTCCATTTGATAAGAACAGCTGGTTTATCATAACACTAGGTCACGTACAGTAGCTTCTTCCAGCCAACGATCTGTACTATATCACGTGGCGGGGCCTCGTTTTCGTCAAGTGACGGAAGATCAGCGGTGATTGAGGGGCCCCTTATTGGCACGGGGCCCTGGGGCGACTGCACCCATGCTATTTCAGATCAGGTTGGTTTTCCTGATCACTGAGCAGCTGTACAGCTCAGATAGGGGGCGATGGAGGGAGCCAGTTATTTTGGCAGTGTATGTTAACCTGTCTGTCTCTCTGCAGGTGTGTATGTTGAACCTGTCTGTCTCTCTGCAGGTCTGTGTGTTGAACCTGTCTGTCTCTCTGCAGGTGTGTGTGTTGAACTTGTGTGTCTCTCTGCAGGTGTGTATGTTGAACCTGTCTGTCTCTCTGCAGGTTGGTCCACTCTGATGGCAGCCTGTTCGACCTGTCGCTGGGCGGAGCTCCTCCACTCCTCCTGGAGGAGGAGAAGAGAGGAGAACAGATGGAGACAGAGACAGAGGAGGAGACCCAGGAGGAGGAGGAGGAGGAGAAGAGAGAACAGAGGGAGAAAGAGGAGGAGACCCAGGAGGAGGAGACACAGGAGGAGGAGGAGGAGGAGGAGGAGGAGAAGAACCCCTGCATGTTGGAGAGGGAGACCCTGTCCGACCACATCAGAGGTCTAAACACATTGATCATTAGCAGAGACAAACGGAAGGAATAAAAAGTTTAAAACGCAAAAAGAAAAACAGTCTGTAAACCCTAACTTACAGGGAGTCCTGCCTGCCTGCCTGTCTGTCTGCCTGCCCTGTCTGTCTATCTGAAAACCTTTCTGTCTGTCTGAACACCTGTCTGTCTGTCAACCTTTCTGCCTGCCTGCCTTGTCTGCCCTGTCTGTCTGTCTGTCTGTCTGAAAACCTTTATGTCTGTCTGAACACCTGTATGTCTGTCTGTCTGAAAACCTTTCTGTCTATCTGAACACCTGTCTGTCTGAACCCCTGTTTGTCTGTCTGAACCCGTTTGTCTGTCTGAACACCTGTATGTCTGTCTTTCTGAACACCTGTCTATCTGTCTGAACCCCTGTCTGTCCTCAGGCCTGGTGTCTTGGCGGTTGGTGGTGGACCGTCTCTCGGTTCTGTCCCTGCGTGTCCTCGTCTCCCTGCAGCGCCTCCAGTTCGTCCTCTGGTGGATCCTGGAACTGCACATTGTCAAGATCGTCTCCTCGTACATCATCTGGGTCTGTGTGAAGGAGGTCTGTCTGCCTGTCTGCCTGCCTGCCTGTCTGTCTGTCTGTCTGTCTATCTGTCTGTTTGTCTGTCTGTGTTACGAATGTGCTAAACAAACCAGGCTTGTCTACGGCTACTAAAGGTTAGCATAGCCAGTAACAAAAAACCACCTCCTTTTCCCTACGTATTGTTTTCAATGTGAGTGGGACCAGAGAATGTCTAATAAAGGGAGAACTTCTGGCTTCTGAACTGGTTGCAGTTCCACTCTGGTTCCACATGAGGGTGCTCACAGGCCAGTGCAAATGAAAATCCACTTTTCTCAGGATATTTTTTTTTGTCTAGTAATTTGAATGTTGCATTCGAAAGGGGAAGCTAAGAAAATACACACTGCTGGGTGTTAAATTATTTTAAAGTGGCTTTTTTGTTCTAAAAAGCCTTTTAAAATGTCAATGATTTCATACACATATACGGCCGGAGATACTGCTTTACGGCAAGCTCTGAGTCACTTCCTTTGATAGGTTATACTCTCCCTGTTAATACAACACAGCTGATAGGTTAGTCTCAGTTAATAAAACACAGCTGATAGGTTAGACTCTCCCTGTTAATACAACACAGCTGATAGGTTAGACTCTCCCTGTTAATACAACACAGCTGATAGGTTAGTCTCAGTTAATAAAACACAGCTGATAGGTTAGACTCTCCCTGTTAATACAACACAGCTGATAGGTTAGACTCTCCCTGTTAATACAACACAGCTGATAGGTTAGTCTCTCTCTGTTAATACAACACAGCTGATAGGTTAGACTCTCCCTGTTAATACAACACAGCTGATAGGTTAGTCTCTCTCTGGTAATACAACACAGCTGATAGGTTAGTCTCAGTTAATACAACACAGCTGATAGGTTAGACTCTCCCTGTTAATACAACACAGCTGATGGGTTAGACTCAGTTAATACAACACAGCTGATAGGTTAGACTCTCCCTGTTAATACAACACAGCTGATAGGTTAGACTCTCCCTGTTAATACAACACAGCTGATAGGTTAGACTCTCCCTGTTAATACAACACAGCTGATAGGTTAGACTCTCTCTGTTAATACAACACAGCTGATAGGTTAGACTCTCTCTGTTAATACAACACAGCTGATAGGTTAGTCTCTCCCTGTTAATACAACACAGCTGATAGGTTAGTCTCTCTCTGTTAATACAACACAGCTGATAGGTTAGACTCTCCCTGTCAATACCTGGTGTGTGTTGAACCTGTCTCTCTCTGCAGGTGTGTGTGTTGAACCTGTCTCTCTGCAGGTGTGTGTGTTGAACCTGTCTGTCTCTCTGCAGGTGTGTATGTGTTGAACCTGTCTGTCTCTCTGCAGGTGTGTGTGTTGAACCTGTCTGTCTCTCTGCAGGTCTGTGTGTTGAACCTGTCTGTGTCTCTGCAGGTCTGTGTGTTGAACCTGCTGTTCGTGGTGTGCGTTGCCGTGGCGTTGCCCTGCAGGACATGGCGCCCCCTGCTGTCAGGAGTCTGTACTGTTTGGACCTGTGTGCTGACCGTCTGTAAGATGTTGTACCAACTCAACGTTGTCCAGCCAATCAGATACTCCTCCAACTGCACAATGGTAACCATGGCAACAACATTATACCTGTCTGTCTGTCTAAAGTCTACAAGTTCAGACCGAAGATTCAATATGAGAAGAAACTTTCAGAATGCTACAGGAAAAGGTTGATGCTGATCAGCTGGTCAAGTTAGCTACAAACTATATAAATGAAATAGATGGAGCAGTATGTGGTGGAGAGAGCTAGAGAGAGTGGAGAGAGAGAGCAGTATGTGGTGGAGTGAGCTAGAGAGAGACTGGAGAGAGAGAGCAGTATGTGGTGGAGAGAGCTAGAGAGAGTGGAGAGAGAGAGCAGTATGTGGTGGAGCGAGCTAGAGAGAGAGTGGAGAGAGAGAGAGCAGTATGTGGTGGAGCAAGCTAGAGAGAGTGGAGAGAGAGAGCAGTATGTGGTGGACAGAGCTAGAGAGAGTGGAGAGAGAGAGCAGTATGTGGTGGAGCGAGCTAGAGAGAGACTGAAGAGAGAGAGAGCAGTATGTGGTGGAGCGAGCTAGAGAGAGACTGGAGAGAGAGAGCAGTATGTGGTGGAGTGAGCTAGAGAGAGACTGGAGAGGGAGAGCAGTATGTGGTGGAGCGAGCTAGAGAGAAACTGGAGAGAGAGCAGTATGTGGTGGAGCTAGAGAGAGACTGAAGAGAGAGAGAGCAGTATGTGGTGGAGAGAGCTAGAGAGAGACTGGAGAGAGAGAGAGCAGTATGTGGTGGAGCTAGAGAGAGACTGAAGAGAGAGAGAGCAGTATGTGGTGGAGCTAGAGAGAGACTGAAGAGAGAGAGAGCAGTATGTGGTGGAGCTAGAGAGAGACTGAAGAGAGAGAGAGCAGTATGTGGTGGAGAGAGCTAGCGAGAGACTGGAGAGAGAGAGCAGTATGTGGTGGAGCTAGAGAGAGACTGAAGAGAGAGAGCAGTATGTGGTGGAGCTAGAGAGAGACTGAAGAGAGACAGACCAGTATGTGGTGCAGCGAGCTAGAGAGAGACTGGAGAGAGAGAGCCTTGATAAGAAAAGCAGAGAATTAGAGAATTAACAACATTGTTTTCTCCGTCTCATCTCTACGAGAAATGCAGTTGTAGCAATGATATCACTATCTTCATTCATATTTAAGATGCTACAAATGATATACAGCTACAAACAAGCCTGAAAAGTCTGAAGTCAAGAGTGTGGTTTCTATGGCGATGATACAGCGTCTTGTCTGATTGGTGGAAACCGGCAGCTTTCAGAACGCTGCAGACCGGAGACTCTCAGGGAGACAGAAGTTTACACTCGTCTCTTCCACAATCTTTGCTCTGAACTGCACTTAAAGCCACCAAACGCCTGCACAACATCTCACACCCATTGTCCCCCTTTTCCAACTGCACCTCTCATCTACCTGTCTGTCTCTCTGTAGCCAGGTAACTCCAGTACTGACCTGTCTGTCTCTTTGTAGCCAGGTAACTCCAGTACTGACCTGTCTGTCTCTCTGTAACCAGGTAACTCCAGTACTGACTTGTCTGTCTCTCTGTAGCCAGGTAACTCCAGTACTGACCTGTCTGTCTCTCTGTAGCCAGGTAACTCCAGTACTGACCTGTCTGTCTCTCTGTAGCCAGGTAACTCCAGTAACGACTTGTCTGTCTCTCTGTAGCCAGGTAACTCCAGTAACGACTTGTCTGTCTCTCTGTAGCCAGGTAACTCCAGTACTGACCTGTCTGGCTCTGGTCTGTACTCTGGTCCCATTGACCCCGCCCAGTGGGTGGGGCTTCGGAAGACGGACGGGAAACTGCTCGACTACCTGCGGGTGAGAAGTAGCGCTGCAACGATAACGATTATCTTCAGGGTGGATTCATGTGGAGATTAATTCATACAATAACCATTACCTTCACGGTGGATTCATGTGGAGATTAATTCATACAATAACCATTACCTTCACCGTGGATTCATGTGGAGATTAATTCATACAATAACCATTACCTTCACCGTGGATTCATGTGGAGATTAATTCATACAATAACCATTACCTTCACCGTGGATTCATGTGGAGAACAATTCATTGGTTGACAACTAACCCATTCATCTCAGCAGCTGTAGTGAGAAGTCAGATGACAACACAGATAATATAGCATCATGCTAACCCTTTCTTTGCAGTCCAACCTGACGATGCTAGCGCTATTAGCCTTCGAGGTAACCGTCTACAGACACCAGGAGCTTTACCGTCTCCGACGTAACGAAGTCCCGCCCCCTACCAGAACGCTGTTTCATGACATCACCAGGCGTCACCTGGACGACGGTGTACTGAGCTGCATTAAGTACTTCCTCAACTACTTCTTCTACAAGTTTGGACTGGAGGTGAGACTTTAATTAGCATAGCAACAAGCTAGTCTGACTTGTTGTTATTGTGGATATTTAGAGAGCCCTAGTTTAAAGGAACAAGCCGACTTATTGGGAATTTATCTTATTCACTGTAACCCCCAGAGTTAGACTAGTCCATACATACCCTTCTCATCTCTTATTGGGACTTTATCTTATTCACCGTAACCCCCAGAGTTAGACTAGTCCATACATACCCTTCTCATCTCTTATTGGGACTTTATCTTATTCACTGTAACCCCCAGAGTTAGACTAGTCCATACATACCCTTCTCATCTCTTATTGGGACTTTAAGAGTTAGACTAGTCTAACTCTGGGGTTTACAGTGAATAAGATAAAGTCCCAATAAGTCGGCGTGTTCCTTTTAAGGGAATACAAACCAGCCAGAATGTTGTCCCCTGTTGTCCCAGTAAGTTAAATGGTGCAGTGAGAGAAAGGTCTGGCACTCCGACACTAACAACAAGCTAAGCACTTCCTGTATGCTCCTCCTCAGACCTGCTTCCTGTTGGCTGTGAACGTGATTGGTCAGCGGATGGATTTGTTTGCTGTAGGCCACGCTTTCGGCCTCATCAGCGTCCTATCACAGCGCAACAGGAAGCACATCGCCGCTGTGTGGCCCAAGTACTGCTACTTCCTGTCGGGGCTGTCGTGTTTCCAGTACCTGCTGTGTATCGGATTCCCTCCGGCTGCCTGTAAAGGTACTCACCTGGTGCTAAGCTAGGATAACAGTCTCCTCTGCTTAAAGTCATTGTGCTAAGCTAGGCTAATAGTCTCTTCTGCTTAAAGTCATTGTGCTAAGCTAGGCTAACAGTCTCCTCTGCTTAAAGTCGTTGTGCTAAGCTAGGCTAATAGTCTCTTCTGCTTAAAGTTGTTGTGCTAAGCTAGGCTAAATATGTGCTACACCTCTTTGTAAACAGATGGAACTGTTTAGTTTTTTTGTGATTTTGATAATTAAAAAAACAGAATACATTTGGTGAAACACTGCGTAATGTTTTTCAGTGTTGACTAAATCAGAACATTTTGGGTTAAACAGCTGTTGACTAAATCAGAACATTTTGGGTTAAACAGCTGTTCTGAATGTTTCCAGATTATCCGTGGAGACCTCCCAACTCCAACATGGACTCCAACGTGGTGAAGTGGCTCTTCCTCCCTGATTACCTGACCCCCCCGAACCCACTCTTCCTCCTCTGTAAGAGCATCACAAACATTTATCTGTCTGTCTGCCTGTCTCTCTGACTGCCTGTCTGTCTGACTGCCTGTCTGATTACCTGTCTGTAAGATCATCAGAAACATTTCACGTTATTAGAATAAAAACTGACAGAAGAGTCTGTCTGTCTCTCTGACTGCCTGTCTGTCTGACTACCTGTCTGTCTCTCTGACTGCTTGTCTGTCTGACTACCTGTCTGTCAGTCTGTAAGTAAGAACATCAGAAACATTTTACGTTATTAGAATAAAAACTGACAGAAGAGCTTGTCTGTCTGTCTGACTGTCTGCCTGCCTGCCTGTCTGTCTGTCTGTCTGACTACCTGTCTGTCTCTCTGACTGCTTGTCTGTCTGACTACCTGTCTGTCTGTCTGTCTGTCTGTAAGAGCATCAACATGTCCTGTTATTAGAATAACAACTGACAGAAGAGCCACAGCTGCTGACTTCATCCCAACATCTGTTTCAGGAGACTCAGAATGAGACTCCATTTGCTTTTGTAAATTCATAGATTTTGGTATTAAACTCACAGAATCTTTATTTAAAATATTTAACTTGAAATAGAATTAGGAAACCAAAGAGTTTGGATGAATTACAACTATTTCAGATTAAAGTGAGAACATGAGAATGTAGTCTGGAGATCTGCTTTTTAACAAAAGTTCAGAAATTACTTTTTTAGGATTTGAAGGGAGATTTGATGATAAAATGTGATGTTTAAAGCTGCGTCTCACCAGTGGGATGTAGAGAAATATAAATAATGAGCTTCCTGTTGGTTCAGACGACTTCCTGCTGCTGCTCGGGGCCGCGCTCCAGCGGCAGGTGTTTGAGGACGAGAGCCGGCCGGCGGTTCAGATCCTCGCTGGAGACAACTGGGAGCTGGACCAGGACGACGGACACGTCTCTGATCCAATCAGACGGCTCCATGTCAACACAGGCCCCGACTTCATGCTTTGCAGGTAAACTGTCTGTCTGACTGTCTGTCTGTCTCTCTGACTGCCTGTCTGGTTGACTGCCTGTCTGTCTGTCTGTAAGAGCATCAGAAACATTTTACTTTATTAGAATAACAACTGACAGAAGAGCCTGCCTGTCTGTCTCTCTGACTGCCTGTCTGTCTGTCTGACTGCCTGTCTGTCTCTCTGACTGTCTGCCTGCCTGTCTCTCTGACTGCCTGTCTGCCTGTCTGTCTCTCTCTGTGTCCAGGTCTTACTTGGACATGATGAAGTTGATAATCTTCAGCTACATGTTCTGGTTCGTCCTCACCATCATCTTCATCACCGGGACAACCAGGTGAGTGGGCGGAGCCACAGCCAGGTGAGTGGGCGGAGCCACAGCCAGGTGAGTGGGCGGAGCCACAGCTTCCTCACCACAGTTTGGTGTCTGTAAAACTGTTTTTTAAAACCTGAAACGGTGGTACGTTGAACACCCTGCTGTGAGCTCTCTGCCTTTTTATCACCACAAGTTTACAGACACATCTCTGCTGATTGGCTGTCAGCTGTGACGCAGCCAATAAACGAGAGAAAACAGAACTCTGTTGTTTCTACTTCCTGTTCCAGGATCAGTATCTTCTGTATGGGTTACCTAGTGGCGTGTTTCTACTTCCTGTTGGTGGGCGGAGACCTGCTGCTGAAACCAATCAGATCCATCCTGGTGTACTGGGACTGTCTGATTGGTTACAATGTGTTTGTCATCACTATGAAAAACATTCTGTCGGTAAGATATATATATATATATATATATATATATATATATATATATATATATATATATATATATATATATATATATACTCAGTCACATGGTCAAAAACTATCTTTCTGTTTCAACCTGTCTGTCTTTCTGTCTGTCTTTCTATCTCTGTCTGTCTTTCTGTCTCCACCTGTCTGTCTCTAACTGTCTGTCTTTCTGTTTCCACCTGTCTTTCTGTCTCTGTCTGTCTGTCTCTGTGTTTAGATCCTGGCGTGTGGTTTTATTAAGTCCTTGGTCTTGAATCACTGTTGGCTGATTCAGCTCTTCAGTCTGGCCTGCACCATCAAAGGATATACCAAACGTAAGTTTAAACATAAACCTGTCTGCCTGCCTGCCTGTCTGTCTGTCTGTATTTCTGTCTATCTGTCTGTCTGCCTGTCTGCCTGCCTGTCTGCCTGCCTGTCTGCCTGTCTGCCTGCCTGTCTGCCTGTGTGTCTGTTGTTTAAGTGCCGTGTCCCTTCCTGCAGCGGAGCAGCAGAGCAGTAAACAGTGTGAGTTGCCGAGCGACGAGGCCGGCATCATCTGGGATGGAGTGTGTTTCTGTTTCCTGTTGCTGCAGAGGAGAGTCTTCAGGAGTCAGTACTTCCTGTATGTGGTGCTGGACCTCCAAAATACACAAATACTGGCTTCCAGGTACACACACATACACACACACACACACACACACACACACACACACACACACACACACACACACTACACTACTACTACAAACTACTGGCTTCCAGGTACACACTCACTCATAAACGCACATTAACACACACAAACGGACACACACTCACTCATAAACACACATTAAAACACACACAAACAGATGGGGCTCTATTTTAACGATCTGAAACACAAGTATCAAATGTGAAACTCAAGTAGCTTTGTTGGCGGATCTCGCAAATCTAAATGGGTTGGTCTGAAGTAGCTAGGTGTGATTGGGCGTAACGTGCAATAAACCAATCACATTCATCTCACATTCCCTTTTAAGAGCAGGCGCGCTTGTTCCCTGGTGATTGCTAATATGACGGCAGATTTGCCTGGCGTACGCCAGCGGGAGCTGTCCGGGATGCGGCAAAGTAATAAATGGCATCTTGGCCGGGTGGCGATGTTGCTGTGGCCTCTCGGGGCATCTCCTCAAGTCTGGAGAGGATTGCTGCAGCCATGGAGCGTGGGCCTCCAAACGCACCTCTTGCTCCTGTTGTTCCCCTTCCTCCTCCCCCCACTCCATCACCTCCCACCCCCGCTCCACCAGGAGCACATTGCAACTCCCAGACCAGACTATTATTTTTTTGTTTATTTGATTAGGACAATGCACATTAATGAACATTTCTGTAAATGTGCCAGTGTTAGCCAGTCGGCTAATTTTCAACTGTAGTCCTAGTTGAATGCATGTCTTTATGGTGGGAAGAAACCGGAGCACCTGGAGGAAAGCCAAGCAAGCACTGGGAGAACATGCTAACTCCACACAGAAACCTCTTCATCAATGAAATTATTAAAATTTTACTTGATCAAGGTCTGAGACCAAAACGTTGTATTTTTCTTAACAAATGATTGCTTGCGTAATTGGCAGTGTGCAGGATTTTCTAAAAAAAAATTAGATCTGCTACTTTTGATCATATCCTACACATCTGCCCGACAAAAGAGGTGTGCAAAAAAGCTTTCCTACATGAGGACTGTACTGTAAAGTGCCTCCTGACCTTTCCAAACACCTGAAGCGGATTTTCAGTAATTTTTATCCTTGTAATTATGTATGGTTTGCAAAAATGATAACTGTTGCATCCGTGTAGATGAGACAAGCAAAGTGTATGCGCGTTGTCCCTCCTAAAATAGCATCTGAATAACATGCCACTGACTTTAGACTAGCGCTACTGACTTTAGACTAGCACCACTGACTTTAGACTAGCACCACTGACTTTAGACTAGCGCTACTGACTTTAGACTAGCACCACTGACTTTAGACTAGCACCACTGACTTTAGACTAGCGCTACTGACTTTAGACTAGCACCACTGACTTTAGACTAGCACCACTGACTTTAGACTAGCACCACTGACTTTAGACTAGCGCTACTGACTTTAGACTAGCGCTACTGAATTTAGACTAGCGCTACTGAATTTAGACTAGCACCACTGACTTTAGACTAGCACCACTGACTTTAGACTAGCACCACTGACTTTAGACTAGCACCACTGACTTTAGACTAACACCACTGACTTTAGACTAGCACCACTGACTTTAGACTAGCACCACTGACTTTAGACTAGCACCACTGACTTTAGACTAGCACCACTGACTTTAGACCAGGTTTTTCCTGGTCTGTGGCGGAATTGTTTTCTGAAACTGCAAAATAGCACCAGGGAACGCAGGTTCATTCCCTACTTTACCGACGATTGCAATTGCGCTAAGTGCAAGATAGGGCCCAGAGTCACATGATGCTAAGGTGTGTGTCTGTGTGTGTATCTGTGTGTGTGTGTGTGTGTGTGTGTGTGTGTGTGTGTGTCTGTGTGTGATGCAGGGGTGCAGAGCTCTTTGAGGCGTCCACAGTGAAAGCTGTCAGAGCGAGACTGGAGGTGGAGAAGACATCCATGGACCTGCTGAAGAGACAGTAAAGATGTTTTGTCCAACATAGTCTGGAGTTTCTCTTGCTCACATGTTGCACCAACAGTAGATTGTCAGATGAGTTCTCACTTCCTGGAAATCCTCCACTTGGTTTGGGCGAGGGGTGGAGCCTGGGTAGACCGTCCCGGAGGCAGGACATGACTCAGCAGATTACACTGCAGTGGTCATAAACAACCGAGTCTCTTCTGAATCTGTATGATAATTTCTGTCATATCTTACAGACAGAAGTTCCTGAATCTTGTCGTCTCTCCAGTGAGACATTTCATGGGTGTCTTTGTCTAAATCACCCTTCTTCTTCACCCTTTGATATTTGTATTCTAACAGTTTGGAACCAGCCGCTTGATGAAAATGTCATCAACACACCCACTCCCTCGCTGTGAATTTTCACACTTTGGGTACAGTCAGACATTACATAGACTTTTTGTTCAGGAGCTGGCAGGGTACAGACCGCCTAATCTCCGATCCAACTGATTTAGACATCTGCGTTCTCAGTTAAAGCTCTGACTGGTAATGTTAGAGAAGTTCAGGGCTGCAGTGCATGATGGGTGAAAACATAACTGCAGTCAAAGTCAGTCGAGTCTGGACAGTTCTGAAAGTCATGACTAAATTTTGATAGAGATACGATGCAACTTTATTGTCAGCCAAAGCTGAAATTCTTTGTGCATCCCTGGGTAGCTCGTATAACAACAGAGGACATACACATACATACAAACATACATGAGATTAATAACACCAACAGACATACATGAAACATTACCACAAATCACATAAACTTCCAATTAGGAAAACAAAGAAAACATGTATAACAACAGAACATGACATGAACATACACACAGACAATGTCCTGGAGATGTATATCTCTGAAATAAGTATTGCACTGGATTTAATGTAGCTGGTTTAACAATAGGATAGATTGGTGTATGAAGGAGTTTTAAGTCTGATGCGATTAAAAGAATGAACTCTAAAGCATCTGGTTGAAGGCAGAAAGCAGAGAGATGAGTCCGCATGCCCACGAGACCAGACTAGTGTGAACAATCAGTCGCAACAGTAATCAGTGCATGTTTCACAGAAACTTCTGCAGCTTCGACTGGACTAACCAAACACCTTGACTCACTCTAACAGCTCACTCTAAGCACACATGAAAAAAACATGCTAGCTTAGCAACATTGGAGCTAAAAACAACCCCTATATTGCAACACTCTCCATTCAATATCAGTTCCTCCAATATAAGATGACCACCACTTCTTTAAATCTTACTTTCACAAAAATATCACCTCATAATCAGACAACACAAAACCTGTCCAAACTCTAGCAAGCCCTGACGACTTGGAGTCAACACAAGAGACAGAGACAAGTCTGAGTCAGAAACTGAATTAATGATATATGTGAGTCAGGATTTAGACAGGCCCCAGATAATATCAAAACTGGATCAAGAGATAGACCAAGATAGGACTCACTGACACTGTGTCTGACCTGTGAACCACTTCCTGTCTCTTTTTCAGGATGGAGAGAATTAAATACAGACAGCAGAAGTTCCGCAGAGGAAAAGCTAAAATGTTGAGTTTGACCCAAGACAGCTTCCACACTGATGGTCTGTAAACAAACATCTGTTGTCATGGTAACAGTGTGGCATATGTAGCTGTCAGTCACAGCATGAATAAATGTTATTTAAACATCTGTTGTCATGGTAACAGTGTGTAATGAATAAATGTTATTTTCTGTTTTTAGGTCCAGAAACCAAGAAGGGTCAGCAACGGAAAAAGTGGTGGAGACCCTGGGTAAACCACACCTCCAGTGAGTCTTGCCTGTCTGTCTGACCGGTCTGTCTGACCTGTCTGCCCTGTCTGTCAGTCTGACTTGTCTGTCTGACCTGTCTGTCTGCAGTGGTGAGGAGCGGTGACTACTACCTGTTTGAGACAGACAGTGAGGAAGAAGAGGAGGAGAAGGAGGAAGAAGAGGAGAAGGAGGAGGAACTACCTGACAAATCAGCCTTCCAGGTGAGAGACTCATAAACATAGAACAGATCTAAGAAGAAGCAGGTAAAACTGTCAGAAGATCTAACTTACAACAATGTTCTGAGCACATTGAAGCAGAAAATAGTCAAACCGTCTGTCTGTCTGTCTGTCTGTCTGTCTGTCTGTCTCTCTGTATTTGTCAGTTTGTTTATCATGCCTGGATAACAGACTCCAGAACAGCAATGAGAGCTCGCAACAACCAAAAGAAACTCTGGAAGAAAAACTCCTCTAAACGAAGGAGTAGGAAGGAGGAGAAGAGAGAAGGTGAGGAGGAAGAGAAAGGAGGATTAATAGACAGGAGTTGTACCGTTTGGGCAGAAAGGGTTAGTACGGTGGCCGACAGGGGCAAACGCCCTGCAACTTAAGAATACACATGAAAATAGACAAAACACAAGCAAGTTGCAGGGGGTTTGTCCTTGTCGGCCACCGTAGGTTGGTCGTTAGTTCGGACATAAACAGATTAAAACATCTATCAGTTTTTCATTACTTCTTCTTAATGAAATGATCACAATCCAACATACACATTTAAAAAAAGAAGCCATTTAAATGGTCCAAAGTGTTGTTGTTATCCAGAGATAGTAAACGTAAAGTTATGTGTCATCTGCATATCGGTGTAACAGATAGTAAAGGTAAAGTTATGTGTCATCTGCATATCGGTGTAACAGATAGTAAAGGTAAAGTTATGTTTCATCTGCATATCGGTGTAACAGATAGTAAAGGTAAAGTTATGTGTCATCTGCATATCGGTGTAACAGATAGTAAAGGTAAAGTTATGTGTCATCTGCATATTGGTGTAACCTTTAATCCGCCTCCACCTCTCCAGCAGCTGGAGTCATAGAAGTGACGGAGGAGACAGATGAGGATGAAGAAGAGGAGGAGAAAGAGGAGGGACCAGGTAGGAGGTTATAATATTCAGCATGTCACTCACACATACAAGTGTAGATTGTCTGTTTGTTTGAAAGAAGATTCAAATTCTGACATCACTTCCTGCGTCTGTTGTTTCACACTTGAAAGTATGTCCTGGTGTTTTCTTTCCATTTTCTCAGACCACCGTAACAGCTGATATAAGAAACTAAAAACTCTGTGATTTAAAAAAAGTAATACAACAATTCTATGCTCTTATAAATTACAATTCTCTTGAAGCATGAGCACTCACATCATCATGTCTTGGTTTCATTCATATCCATAAAATTAACTATTTAATCATTTAAACATCTTTATTTAAACATATGTGCGAGTCACATGACATAATGTTGAGGAACTCTCTGTTCAACAGCTGGATAACCCAATTAAACCTAAACTTTTATTACAAAGTTTTAAAAGACTCAAAACTAAATTCATTAGTAAAATAGATGTAATGTAGATCTCTTACTCCCAGCACCACCTTTGCTGTCTCTTTGAAAACGAGGCAGGTGTCATCAGGTGATGTTGTGTGTTTCAGACACGGTGTTGCGTCGGTTTTCAAACACGATGCGGTTCTGTTGGGTTCTGCTGTCGGCTCTGCTGGACTCTCTGACTACCTGGCTCAGCAGTCTGTGTCAGGAACACATCGACATCTCCACGGTCCTCCGCATTGAGCGCTGCATGCTAACGCAGCAGGCTAAGCAGGTACATGTTCAGGACTACAGCAGGAAGTGTTGGAAATGTAAGATGATGGAGGAGTCCTGCCTATCATGGCTTTCTGAGTTGACTTTTTTATGTAATTGTTTGTTCAGGGTAATGTTCCGACCAGAGAGGCAATCCACGTTTACTACCAAGAACAGCTGATGAAAAGCTCCAGAGAGTCAGGCCTGAACTACAGTACCCATGAGGCCGAGGGGCAGACCTCAGCGGAGAGTGGAAGGGAAGAGGAAGAGGCAATGGATTCTGACACTTGTGAAATAGCAGATAAGAAACCAGAGGCGGAACCAGGAAGAGATTATCCAGATGAACAAGAACCAGTATCAGGAGCAGAAGGTCCTGATGAAACAGAACCAGAACCTGTTTCAGTCAAACCAGTTACAGCAGAGGTAACCTCGGGGGCAGCAGAGGAAATAGAGGAAACAGAGACAGCAATAGCCGAAGGTGACCCAGAACGTGACCCAGAAGGTGAATATTGCCCAGAATGCCTAGTGACTAACACCAGCCAAAGATGGCGACCCAAGCTGTCCAGGATGGAGAGAGTTGAATGTTGGTCCTCTTCAGAGGAAGAGAACCATTCTCACAGGTCGGTCATCCTGAAGGAACACAAACATAACACTGTTCATCTATTCCAACAGATTATATCAGTTATTTCTCTCTGTTTGAACAGTGCTGAAGACTCAAACCAGCAACTTCCTGTTGACACACAGCCGACTCAGACCAGCACCTCCTCCGCCACCTCCCCGACCTCCCTTCTCCTCCCCCCCTCTTACAGCCTGGCTCTGGGCCTGGACCTACAGGAGGAGGAGGATTCTGGGGAGGGATTCAGGAGGCGGCTGCTGGCTGAGACACCGGGGGAGAGGAGTGAGTTCCTGTCTGACTCAGCCTCCACTTCCTGTCTGCTGCTTTCTCGCACTCAGGAGCTGACAGCCAGCGAGCTTCTAAGGAACAGGTGAGTCACTAGCAGACCCAAACAAAATCTCACAATTTCTTTTTCAGTTTTTAGCAGTGATCAAGAATGAAAATCTGTGGCCCAGGTGACTGGTGAGTCACAGAGACCCTTACCCTGTAACCTTTGCCTATCCTTCGTTTTATAAAGCAGTATGTATTTTTATCTGTGAAAAACTCTGTGTGAATAAATGTACATATTTAATTACTGACTTTAAAGGCGCTGACACACCAACCCGATTTTCAGTCATCTGACAGTCTGGCGAGGTCGGTGACTCGAGTCTGTTCGGTGTGGTCCATGCCGTCATCCGTACGTGGAGAGCTAACCCGGAAAGGACGAGTGGCATGAGCCTGACGAACCCCTCTCAAAATCTGAGGAAAATCTTTTAAACTGACCTTTGTCGATCTGAAATGAGCAGCTCCACAGCCTATTTCTCTCTTAAAATGTTTTCATAAACACGTTTCGGTGAACAGGTCTTCGGAAAATATGAGATTCTATTCCGAACAAGCCGCCATTATGGTCGCCAGACCCACGTAACGCGTTCGTCCAATCAGCTGCCGGTTTTTGGGGGGAGAACACAGATTAGTGCCGCCTGCTGTTATGGAGACGTATTACGTCTTGTGCATGTGCAGAACATATGCTCAAGTCGGCATCTCTTCAGTGTGTTCTGAGGCACTTTTTTGACCAACTCTGGGAGTCAGTCAGTCCGACTGCCTTTTCTGCCGAAGGTTGGCCGTCGGGTTGGTGTGTCAGAGCCTTAACCAGCTGGTGACCACTCTGTTTCAGGACTTTCCACAATGTGGAGCTTGAGGCATCAGACTCTTTCTATGCCAACCAACACCAGCTGCTCCAGCTATGCTACGCCCTCTACAACATCATCGCAGCCAGGTAAGCTCTGCACCACAGGTAACTCACAGGTTCCTCTGGTGTTGCTGAGATACTCAAACAGTCCTGTTATCAGGTCGGAGACGGTGTGTTACCTGGTCATCGTGTTGAACCACATGGTGTCTGCCAGCTGTCTAACGTTGGTACTTCCTGTTCTGGTGTTTCTGTGGGCCACGCTGTCCGTCCCTCGACCCAGTAAGACCTTCTGGATGACAGCCATCATCTACACTGAGGTTGACTCTGCTGCTGGCATCAGTTTAACATTGAATCTGTCAATAGTCCAATGTTTAACAATAATTTTACCTCTTTGTGTCCTCAGGTTACCATCGTCATCAAGTATTTCTTCCAGTTTGGTTTCTTTCCATTCAACCAAAAGCTGGAGGTGGACCGCTCCAAACCGTTCCACCCCCCGAACATCCTGGGTGTGGAAAAGAAGGAAGGTTACGTCCTGTATGACCTGCTGCAGCTGCTCGCTTTGTTCTACCACCGGGCAATACTGAAGGTTAAAAACACTCAATTATATTACTACCTAGTCATACTACAGGTTAAACTAGGTTACTACCTAGAAATACTAAAGGTTAAACTGAGTTACTACCTAGTCATACTAAAGGTTAAACTAGGTTACTACCTAGTAATACTAAAGGTTAAAAACACTAAATTATATTACTACCTAGTCATACTACAGGTTAAACTAGGTTACTACCTAGTCATACTAAAGGTTAAACTAAACTAGGTTACTACCTAGTCATACTAAAGGTTAAACTAGGTTACTACCTAGTCATACTCAAGATATAAATACTAAACTATATAACTACCTAGTCATACACAAGGTAAAAACACTAAATTATATTACTACCTAGTCATTCTCAAGGTTAAACTAGGTTACTACCTAGTCATACTCAAGATATAAACACTAAACTATATTACTACCAAGTCATACTCAAGGTAAAAACACTAAACTATATTACTACCTAGTCATACTCAAGGTAAAAACACTAAAGTATATTACTACCTAGTCATACTCAAGATAAAAACACAAACTTAGTGCATCATTTTTCTTCTCCTTAGTGCCACGGACTGTGGGACCAGAATGTTGCTACAGAGACAGACGCTCTCCGTCACCACGACAACCAGGTTGACTCCACCCACGGCGCTACCTCCATCGATGTGGCAGACTCCGCCGACGTGGCAGACTCCGCCAGCACGCTGCGCCGGCGCGGCAGGAGACGGACGCGCTCCAGCTCCACCCAGCAGCGCTCTCCTGCAGGTAGAAGTAAACACGTAAACACACCAAGACATAGACCAGTCCCTCCAGAAAAACATGATTATGTGATCGCATAATTCAACACATAATCAGCCAAAGTCTGCATATTTATGCGGGGGCCGCATTTTTTCAAATACGCCGCACTTTCGCCAAATAAATTTGCCGATTTGTGCGCAAAATATGCAGGGTTTGCATGATTTCATAATCCCCGCATTTTCGTTGCAAAAAAGTCCCGTAATATATCTCAGCAGAAAGTTGAAAAATGTTGCGTTTACTTCACACAAAAGCAGCCATTTTCCCCTGTTGCCATGGTAACGTTATAAAGTGACGTGATTGCGCGACATGAACATCATCAAAAAGCAGGGTGTTTGGGGGGGAATCGCTGTTTTTCAGATTTTCATCAAACCACAATGTCATCGCATAAAATTGCAGAAATATTCCGCATATTGACTCGCATTTTTTAAGAAAACGTGCCACATAATCAAGGATTTTTGCCCTGCAACAATCACAAAAAACTCCGCATTTTTGTGGAAGGATTTCAAAGACTTAACTAGTTAAAGAGGAATCTTCCACCTCATGATTCATCTGTGTAGGACTGATTTAAGGAAAGAATGAGAAAAAACATTAGCTCTGTTTTCTTTTCGGAGCATGCTTTGCTTTGAAGAAAGTCTGTCTCTATTGTATGTATTTGTTTAGTATTTTCTGTTGTTAGGATTGAGCTGCACAAGATGATCTGGATCGAGCGGTAGGACAGAGATAGGGGACGTATGTTACGGTGTCCTGGACCTGGAGAAGCAGTAGAAAATTGACAAATGAATGAATTATTGTGAAAGTACTGTTGATGTTTTCCTTGTCATCTTCATGTATTTTCAGGCAGCGTGAGTTCCAGATCTCAGCCACCAGGCAGGTTTGATCTGCTGCTGGAGAAACTCCGAGAACTTTCCATCAGAGCCAAGAAGTACTCCGTTAGCAGGTATGCTAATTCTAAAGCTAACCATTGTCCAGTGACGCTCTTGTTTTTGTGACTCTTGTATCAGATATGAAGTGTAGGACAATGATGTTTTTGTCTACTAAACAAGGCAAGAGAAACCAATCTAAAAATACTTCATGATTTATACCCAGCTATTGATGAGTATTGCTCTTTTAACATGACCTATAAGTAGAATTTGTAATAATTCCAATAATGGTTTTATTTATTTTTCTACCTGCCCAGGGAATGCAGATAAAGATTATCTTGTATCTAAACATCTCTGAGATCAACGTTTATCTCACTTATTTTATGAATATACTTGAGTGTCAAGTGCCGTCATTTGACTAAATTAACATTAAAGATGTTTTTCATTTTGAAGTCTCAAATACGACAATATATTCATTTTATTTATTTAAGTTTGAACTGGATGCTCCCAATTTATCTTCCTTTAAACATGTTAACATCTTTCTCGCTAGATTTGGTGACTTTTAAAACATTTACTGACTTTTCTTCAACAAATACCTAGTGACAAATCTGTTATTATGGTGCAAACTAGCATTAGCGACTTCATACAGGCTTTAGCTACTTTCCATTGATAATAGTTGGCAACACAAGTTGTTTTTCTACTGAATGTGTTAAAGACTAAAAGCCTTTCTATTGTTCAGGACTATGAATAATGTTTGGTTCAATAGATGAAGTTACTATTTTATATTATGTGTTATAAAAACTCTCTCTGCTAGGTGCATGTCTCTTTACCATCCGGTCCTTCAGTTCTTCAGAGCTCTCGTCCAACCAGAATACAGCGCCGTCACCGATGTTTACGTCCTCATGTTCCTAGCCGACACCGTCGACTTCATCATCATCGTCTTCGGCTTCTGGGCTTTTGGAGTAAAGTTTTATTTACTGACTGCATCACATCACTCCAAGCTGAGACTTTATTTACCTTAATGGACTCAGTTTTACTGTGTTTTACTCTGTTTAATTATGCTTTACTCTGTTTTACTCCGTTTCACTCTTTCATTCTGTTTTACTCTGTTTCATTATGCGTTACTCTGTTTTACTCTGTTTTATTCTATATTACTCTGTTTCACTCTGTTTCACTCTGTTTCATTCTGTTTTACTGTTTCACTCTGTTTCACTCTGTTTCACTCTGTTTTACTCTGTTTTACTCTGTTTCATTCTGTTTTACTCTGTTTCATTCTGTTTTAATTTGTTTTACTCTGTTTCATTCTATTTTACTCTGTTTTACTCTGTTTCATTCTGTTTTACTCTGTTTCATTCTGTTTTACTCTGTTTCATTCTGTTTTACTTTGTTTTACTCTGTTTCATTCTATTTTACTCTGTTTCATTCTGTTTTACTTTGTTTTACTCTGTTTCATTCTAGTTTACTCTGTTTCATTCTGTTTTACTTTGTTTTACTCTGTTTCATTCTATTTTACTCTGTTTCATTCTGTTATTTTCTCAGAAACACTCTGCAGCTGCTGACATCACTTCCTCCCTCTCAGAAGACCAAGTTCCTGAAGCTTTCTTGGTGATGGTTCTGATCCAGTTTGGTACGCCTGTCTGTCCACCTCTGTGTCTGTCTGTTTACCTGTCTGTCTGTCTGTTTACCTGTTTATCCGTCCACCTGTCTGTCTGTTTACCTGTCTGTCTGTTAGCTCAGATGTCTCAATGTCACCCTGTCTGTCTGCAGGCACCATGGTGATAGACAGGGCTCTGTATTTGAGGAAGACAGTTTTGGGGAAGTTGGTCTTCCAGGTGATTTTGGTTTTTGGGATTCACTTCTGGATGTTCTTCATCCTGCCGACGGTCACTGAGAGGTACTGTAACTCACCTTCCTCTGCTGCCTCGTTAACATAATGAGTCATAATATAATTTATACTTTATAACTGTGGAAGAAAGAGAAGTCTGACTGGTCATCATCTTCACTATAATAATATATCATCTCAGATACATGTAGCTTTAACTGGTCAGAAAGTAATGTCAATCAGTTATCAAGTTATATTAACTCTGTCTGTCTGTCTGTCTACCTGCCTGCCTGTCTGTCTGTCTGTCTCTCTCTCTCCCCAGACGTTTCAATCAGAACCTTGTGGCCCAGCTCTGGTATTTCGTGAAGTGTGTGTACTTCGGTCTGTCGGCCTATCAGATCCGATCTGGTTACCCGACTCGAGTTCTGGGAAACTTTCTGACCAAGAGCTACAACTACCTTAACCTCTTCCTGTTTCAGGGGTGAGTCCAGCTGCCAGACTGCTGGCCTAGACCTACTCTATCTGCAAAGTGTCCTTAGATAACTTGTGTTGGAATTTTTGTTATAAAATTGAATTGAACTGCACTGTTAGCCTAGCTTAGCATAAACAACAGCTTGATTAAAGAGAAAATACCTTTGAAAGCATGTGACACCAGACTGTGTTGAGAGAATGATCCCTTTAACAACTAAATGTTCCCAGACATTACTCATTAAACTCTCTGTCTGTCTGTTTCTCAACCTGTCTGTCTCTCTACTTGTCGTTCTCTCTGTCTGTCTGTCTCTCGATCTGTCTGTCTGTCTGTCCCTGTCTGTCTGTGTGTCTGTCACTGGACCTGTCTGTCTGTCCCTGGACCTGTGTGTCTGTCTGACTGCCCCTGGACCTGTCTGTGTGTAGTTTCCGTCTGGTTCCCTTCCTGACGGAGCTCAGAGCGGTGATGGACTGGGTCTGGACAGACACCACTCTGTCTCTGTCCTCCTGGATCTGTGTGGAGGACATCTATGCTCACTGCTTCGTCCTCAAGTGCTGGAGGGAGTCTGAGAAGGTTTGTGCCTGTGTGTCTGTCTGTGTGTCTGTCTGTCTGTCTGTCCCTTGACCTGTCTGTCTGTCTGTCCCTTGACCTGTCTGTCTGTCTGTTTTGTATGTGTAGGTATGTGTATGTATGTGTATTTAGCATTAATTGCGTATGTTTTTACACAGAGGTACCCTCAGCCTCGCGGCCAGAAGAAGAAGCGTGTGGTGAAGTACGGGATGGGAGGTCTGATCGTTCTGCTGCTGATCTGTATCGTTTGGTTTCCGCTGCTGTTCATGTCCCTCATTAAATCTGTTGCCGGAGTGGTCAACAAACCACTGGACGTCTCTCTGACCATCACACTGGGAGGCTTCCAGGTAAACTTACCTCAACGCTATCACACCTGTACTAGACTCTCATAGCCAGCTCTATCTCCACAGCACTGTGGACTAAAGTCCTAATATACCGCAGATGCATTCTGGGACAGGGGGAAAAACCCTATAGGTTGGTTGCATTTCATTAAACCAATCCCAACAGTCCTGGGTGGGGCTAAGCTCTAGATGCAGGGACGGTGGCTCAGATAAATAGTCTAAGGAAGGAACTGGTTCAAAAGAAAACTCCTCATCCAATATTAAATGAAGTTAACTGTTGACACAACACAGTAACGTGAGGTATTTAAATTAGCTGATACATGGTTAAACCTCATTGGCTCTTACCAGTGGATCTCTGTGTGGACTTCATCCACAGCAATCCCACCAATCAGTCCCAAAACCTCCCAGTTAGAGAGGAAATGATCTAACATATTCTTTATAAAACCTCCCAGTTAGAGAGGAGATGATCTAACATATTCTTTATAAAACCTCCCAGTTAGAGAGGAAATGATCTAACATATTCTTTAGAAAACCTCCCAGTTAGAGAGGAAATGATTTAACATATTCTTTAGAAAACCTCCCAGTTAGAGAGGAAATTACCTAACATATTCTTCATAAAACCTCCCAGTTAGAGAGGAAATATCCAAAACATATTCTTTATAAATCTTTACAATTATTCCCTAAAAGAACCAAGCAGCCCCGTCTTGTTGCGTGCACATTTTCTCCTAAACTTGACATTTTCAGCGTGCAGCTCGCTAGATACAGGTTTGTTTTTTCCAGAAGAGAAGAGAGTTTGAGAACGGAGACACCCAGAGAGAGGAAAGAGAGGATCAAATGCTTGACAGGTGTGTCTGCACTGACACACCTGTCCCTGTACTGTACACAGAAAGTCAGGGTATATATGTACTGCATATGTAGTAGTTTTATAACTGACCTGCTGTGGTCTTCCACAGCCGATCTTCACGATGAGCGCGCAGCAGAATCAGCTGAAAGATCTGACAGAGGAAGACTTCAGCTTCTTCACCAGCTCCTACAGCTACACTCCTGTAAGTACCATGCAGTACTAACAGTACCATTGCAGTAATACTCACAAACTACTCACAGTACTGATGCTACAGCTTGTAGTTTTATTCTTGTACTTCTGTGGCCTGTTTTTCCAAGAGTGCCTTGCAGTTCCTGGAGGCAGCTCGAGGTTTAATTCAGAATCAGAACTGGCGTCATTATAAGTACATACAACAAATACACAAGTTCTTCTCTACGGTGCAATATTAAAACACAAGCACATTAAACTAAGAACATGAAGATGGTAGAAAGATTAACACGAGAGTGAATTTTTTAAATAATTTAGTAACATCCTTTACTAGACTACTACATTATTACTTAAAGGTATGCCAGTACCTTTGTACCTCTTATGAGTTTCTCCTAATGTCAGCAATTGATTTTTAATTAACCCTTGCTCTTGGGGGAATTACTAGAATTGTTGGGACCTTGTAAATTATAGAGTGTGGTCTAGACCTACTCTATCTGTAAAGTGTCTTGAGATAACTCTTGTTATGATTTGATACTATAAATAAAATTGAATTGAATTTGTGGCTGTATTTCCCAGAGAGCCTTGCAGTTTTATTGCAGTACCTGTGTGGCCTGTATTTCCCAGAGTGCCTTGCAGTTCCTGGAAGCCTATGGTCCGGAGGATGTGACGATGGCCGAGCTGCAGGGCAGCAGTAACTCTCTGTGGACGATCAGTCCTCCCAGCAGGAAGTACCTGAGCCAGGTGCTGGACCTGGACCACTTCCCGCTGACGCTGTCCTGGACGGTTCAGAGGTCAGCAATAATCTATACATATACAGTATATATACACAGTACTGTGCAAAAGTTTGAGGCAGGTGTTAAAAAAATTATTTCAAAAATTGAAATGTTAATAGTTTATTTTCATCAATTAAGAAAATGCAGTGAATAAACAGAAGAGAAATCTAAATCGAATCAATATTTGTGTGACCAGCCTTTGCCTTCAAGACAGCATCAGTTCTTCTCGGTACACTTGCACACAGTGTTTGAAGGAACTCGGCTGGTAGGTTGTTCCAAACATCTTGGAGAACTAACCACAGATCTTCTGAGAATGGAGGCTTCCTAAAATCCTTCTGTCTCTTCATGTGATCCCAGACAGACTGGATGATGCTGAGATCAGGGCTCTGTCGGGGCCATGCCATCACTTCCAGGACTTATTATTCTTCTTCATGCTGAAGATACTTCTTAATGACCTTGGCTGGATGTTCGGGGTCGTTGTCCTGCTGCAGAATAAATTTGGGGCCAATCATACGCCTCCCTGATGGTATAGCATGATGGATAAGTATCTGCCTGGATTTCTCAGCATTGAGGACAACATTAATCCTGACCAAATCTCCAACTCCATTTGCAGAAATGCAGCCCCAAACTTGCAAGGAACCTCCACCATGCTTCACTTTTACCTGCAGACTCTCATTGTTGTCCCGCTCTCCAGCCCTTCGGCCAACAACCGGCCTTCTGCTACAGCCAAATATTTCATCACTCCAGAGCACCTGCTGCCATTTTTCTGCACCCCAGTTCCTATGTTTTCATGCATAGTTGAGTTGCTTGGCATTGTTTCCATGTCGGAGGTCTGGCTTTTTGCCTGCAATTCTTCCATGAAGACCACTTCTGGCCAGACTTCTCCAGATAGTAGATGGGTGTACCTGGGTCCCGCTGGTTTCTGCCAGTTCTGAGCTGATGGCACTGTTAGACATCTTCCGATTTCGAAGGGAAATAAGCTTGATGTGTTTTTCATCTGCTGCACTAAGTTTCCTTGGAGGACCACTGTGTCTATGATCTTTAACATTGCCCATTTCTTTGTGCTCCTTCAAAAGACATTGAACAGCACATCTTGACACCCCAGTCTGCTTTGAGATCTTTGCTTGGGAGAGACCTTGCTGATGCAGTATAACTACCTTGTGTCTTGTTGCTGTGCTCAGTCTTGTCATGGTGTATGACCTGTGACATGATTGTCTTCCACAATCTCACCTTGGTAGCAGAGTTTAGCTGTTCACCCAGTTTTAAGCCTCCTACAGAGCTCATTCTCTTTCAGTTAATGACCTTGTTTAACCTCCATGTGAAATTGATGATCATTAGCACCTGTTTGGTATAATCGGTTGATCATACACCTGACTATAATCCTACAAAACCCCTGGCTCTGTGCAAGTGTACCGATAAGAATTTATACTGTTTTGAAGACAAAGGGTAGTCATACCAAATATTAAATGGATTTAGATGTTCCTTTTGTTCGCTTTGCATTTTACAAATTAATAAAAAATTAATTCTCAGGTATCAGCTGATGATCTGATCTGAATAATGCTTTGTGTGTTTTAAGGAACTTGAGTCTGGGGGCGAAGGTGGAGCTTGCATCAGGTAAACATGTGACCTACCTGGACGATCAGACTCGCATGGAGCTGATCCAGCTGCTGAACGGAACCAGGACACGTCCTGTGTGAGTGCAGGGGGGCGGGGCTCCATACAGAAGTGTTTCATTAAATATAACTTAATTTACAGTGTCAGATCCTAACAGCAGTTATCTCAGGACACTTTACAGATAGAGTAGCTCCAGACCACACTTTATAATTTAGAGACACAACATTCCCCCAAAGAGCAAGCATTTGGGGGGACAGAGGCGAGGAAAAACTTCCACTAACAGATAGAAACCTTGGACATTACGCAGGTGTGTTGTGAGGTATAGTTGTCCACATGAGCCACTCACGAAGAATTGTGCTAAGTGTGTTTTGTGTCTGTGTGTTTGTTTTCAGGGTCATACAGGAAGTGTTTCCATGTTTTATTCGAGCTCCCAGTGACTCCAATGCTAAACCCATCGAACAGCTTTACACAGGTTTTTATATGCACACACATTCACCCTTAAAAACCAGCTGTTGGTTTTTAATGGGACTAAACATAAAGAGTGCTAAATCAATGCCAAATTGTGTTGCTGTATATACTATATATATGCTATAATAATGAGATTAAACTGCTATTCTCTCTGCTCCAATCAGATGGCCGCTACAAGGACATCCTGCTGGCCCTGGAGCGGTCGACCAATCAAAGCCGAGAGATCCAGGACTGGTGGATTGTGGACCAACCGGCTGCCAGCCTGGTGCCTGTCGGGGGCGAAGCTTTGTTCAGTGACAGAAGGGAGGCGGGGCTTCAGCTGTTTGTGTTCAGTGATAAAGTCAGTCCTCCAAGTCTCGGCTTCCTGGCTGGATACGGGTACACGATACCTTCAAGTACTGCAGTAATTGTAGTCTGATTACTGTGCAGTAGCTGTAGTCTGATTACTGTGCAGTAACTGTAGTCTGATGTAGTCTAATTACTCTGCGCCCCCCCTCCTGCAGCATCATGGGTCTGTACGCGTCGGTGGTTTTGGTGATCGGGAAGTTTGTGCGCGAGTTCTTCAGCGGGATCAGTCACTCCATCATGTTCGAGGAGTTGCCGTGTGTCGACCGCATCCTCAAACTCTGCACTGACGTCTTCCTGGTAAAACTTTATTAACTCAGCAATATCATCAGTTTACCTGATGAACTGATTCAGGGCTGTGCTGTGATCTGATTGGCTGTTTTCTGTCTCAGGTGAGAGAGACAGGGGAGCTGGAGTTGGAGGAGGAGCTTTACGCCAAACTGATCTTCCTTTATCGCTCACCAGAGACTCTGATCAAATGGACGCAACGCTAACCTCGTCAACGGTTACTACGGCCACAGTGACATCACAGACTGTGACATCGTCATTGACTGTGACATCATCATTGACTCTTGTTTCTGAACACGTGGTTCCTTGGACGGTCTTCAGAAAGAACCTGTGGAGAACGTTCTCCAGGAGGAAACGTCAGTGAGGAAAACAAGAAGCATTACCTCTTCTGATGACATCCACACTGATCTGAGGACAGTCATGTTTTGATTTCTGATGACCAATAACTGCAGGGATACGTCACGTTCTTTGATAACAGCTGTTTTAATACAGAGAGATATTCTGAGGAGTCAAACGACGACCTTGCAGATGTTTTCACTTATTTATTTGACATTAATGTTTACAGGACAAACCTCAGTATTTCTTTCATGACTGCATTGGCTTTGACAGTTAAAGTGTTAGCTTTCATTAGCACAACATTAGCATCATGCTAGGTGTGCATCAGCATTACATTAGCATTTTAAGGTCTGCTTAGTAGAGGTGTAGAGTTGCAGGAGCACACCGGAAAAATGCTCTCTCCAAGTCACAAAATAGAATATTAGCTGATTGCATGAACCGATTGAAATTCATATAAATTTCTTAAGAGCTTGTGGATCCAATCATCACTAAAGTGTATGCACGAGCATTGACGGAATATCATGAACGAGAGATAATAAAAACAGATGGAATGGTCAAAGTTGCTATATTGACATTTAGCAGCTGGCTCTCTGCCTCTTAATGTTATCTCGTAATGTTGCTCATTTGTCTGTTACTGTAAAACCTCACCTCCGCGACTTGACAGAAGTCTGCTTATACTGAATGTATACATTGCCATAGCAACTGTACACTTAAAACCCACAAAACAGGGTTACATAACCTTAGAAACGAGCCTCAACGTCACCGTGCACATGAATGTGTGCGCGTCATAGGTGCACTCCGGTAATAAAACAAATAGCACTACACCCCAGCTGCTTAGTTAGCGTAATATCAGCTCCATGTTAGCTCTGTTTGATTGTGACTCTTGTAAACTGGTGTGAAAGGTGATCAGAGCTAAGCTAAGCTAACTCTAGGAACCAATAAGAAGGATGAAGGTGTGAGATGTCTGTGAGGCCAATAATCAATGATAAGTGAAAACTGCTGTTCATACAGTTTTAACAACATGACACAAACAGAATATTTAGTCTGCGTTGCCCCCTAGTGACAGAAAACTGGAAGTAAATGAACACATGAACTAATATAGGGTTAATCATCAGATCATGTTGTTGGAAAGTAAATCTGTTGATGTCACTTTATCTGACTGATAACTCTAAACTCTGTTTCCTGTTAAAATTTCAAACAAAAAGTGAATATATGACAATTAAACTTGGTTTTATGTCTGAGAGTCTTTTTCTACTTGTCTTTTTCTCTGTCCGACAGAGAAAGAATTTAAAAAAGAAAACATGAACCGAAAAAGCAAAGTTGAAATATTTTTACATTTTTGATTTGGCTTTTCCCATTTTGATTCAACATTTGACTTTTTGATTTAACATTTGACTTTTCCAAAAGTGGAGGTGTGGCCCAAAGGCTGGTGGGAGGGTCTGAAACAAAATGGGTGCAGAGGCACCTTATGGACAGCAGGGGGAGCTGACTAGTGGGGAGCACTGTTGAGGAGCATCTGGCTGCAGATGGCTACCAGGCTGGCTTGGCCTCTTATTTCATGTGATAGAAACTGATGATATAGGCTAAACACAAACCACATTTCATGCAACGACAGTGATGTTTTCATGTAGTTACTGTAATTGGGCTGGTGTACTTTTTCGTTCATTTGATTTCCAATTTTAAAACAATATCCAAATTTGAAAAATGGGTCATTTTATACCTTGTTAATATTGAAGACAATGTGTTCAAACGGAAAACGAGCCATATTTCAGGAAATAAACTTGTTTGATTCTATTGAGAGACTTCCAGCTGACAGCGGGGTCCGTGAGCATCACTGGCCGGCCGGCGAGCAGGCGATCCTGGCCGTCCCCAGCTGGCTGTCACGTCAGACTGGAGCTTCTCGAGTCTGACAACATCAAAGAGAAAATGTGAAATTGGGCCATCAGTTTTTGTAAAACTGCCCTACACATACTCTACACATAGTCAATTTTTTGCATGAAAAAGTCTCAGAAGTGATTTTAGTGGTGAAATTGTAAGACGAAAATTGTAACAAAAAAAAAAAAAAAAAAAGCCATCGATTCTAGAATCTACATTGGGATTTTTCTGGAGTAGCAGCAGCCAACAACTGCAAACTTTTTACAATTTTTCTAAGGTTTTTTTTCACAGCTCTGTGTCCTCTGATAACAGCTGACAGTAGGTTGATGAGAAGAGATGGAGAAGCAGGAGAGAGAGAAAGAGAACAATGGAGGAAACGGCATCGATGATCTGGATCGTTAAGAGAGAAGAAAAGAGAAGACCACAGTATTTACACCACTACGTTTCCCCCTCTCATTCCCCCTGCTCTAGTGGTTCCCCCTCTCATTTCTCTTGCTCTAGTGGTTCCCCCTGTCATTTCTCTTGCTCTGGTATTCCCCCCTCTCATTTCTCTTGCTCTAGTGGTTCCCCCTCTCATTTCTCTTGCTCTGGTATTCCCCCCTCTCATTTCTCTTGCTCTAGTGGTTCCCCCTCTCATTTCTCTTGCTCTGGTATTCCCCCCTCTCATTTCTCTTGCTCTAGTGGTTCCCCCTCTCATTTCTCTTGCTCTAGTGGTTCCCCCTCTCATTTCTCTTGCTCTGGTATTCCCCCCTCTCATTTCTCTTGCTCTAGTGGTTCCCCCTCTCATTTCTCTTGCTCTAGTATTCCCCCCTCTCATTTCTCTTGCTCTAGTGGTTCCCCCTCTCATTTCTCTTGCTCTAGTGGTTCCCCCTCTCATTTCTCTTGCTCTGGTGTTTCCCCCTCTCATTCCCCCTGCTCTGGTGTGTCCCCCTCTCATTCCCCCTGCTCTGGTGTTTCCCCCTCTCATTCCCCCTGCTCTGGTTGTGTTTCCCCTCTCATTCCCCTGCTCTGGTGTTTCCCCTCTCATTCCCCATTCCCCTGCTCTGCTGTGTCCCCCTCATTCCCCTGCTCTGGTGTGTCCCCCCTCTCATTCCCCCTGCTCTGGTGTTCCCCCCTCTCATTCCCCCTGCTCTGGTGTTCCCCCCTCTCATTCCCCCTGCTCTGGTGTGTCCCCCTCTCATTCCCCCTGCTCTGGTGTTCCCCCCTCTCATTCCCCTGCTCTGGTGTGTCCCCTCTCATTCCCCTGCTCTGGCATTTCCCCCTCTCATTCCCCCTGCTCTGGTGTTCCCCCCTCTCATTCCCCCTGCTCTGGTGTTTCCCCCTCTCATTCTACAGTAATGTAGGTTTGTAGCATGGTTGTCCTGTAGAACCATGTATCTGTTTTCAGCTTTGTGACAATGCATTTGACAGCTTATCCAAGAGGATTTTTTAAGACTTTATTTATGTTATTTAGGATAAGTTTCTCAACACATAAAGGAATACACTGAATCCTTCAGTTCATCACAAACATTCAACATCAAGACTCCCGGGGGTCTCTAAGCAGCCAGTGTTTGTGGCAAAGTCTTGATAAGTTGCATAGCTTGTAAATACTCAAAGTATAAGTACCTTGAATGTGTATTTTAGTAGCTAAGTTCACACGTTCACATTCCCCGTGGTGTAGAGGCAGTAAACATAACCTTTTTGCAGACACAACAGAAGAATACTTCTATAGTTCTCTTTTATACTTCTATGGTTCTCTTCTATATTTCTATAGTTCTCTTCTATACTTCTTTAGTTCTATACTTCTATAGTTCTCTTCTATACTTCTATAGTTCTATACTTCTATACTTCTATACATTTATAATTCTATAGTTATCTTCTATACTTCTATATTTCTATAGTTTTATACTTCTATAGTTCTCTTCTATACTTCTATAGTTCTATACTTCTATAGTTCTCTTCTATACTTCTATAGTTCTATACTTCTATACTTCTATACTTCTATAGTTCTCTTTTATAGTTCTATACTTCTATAGTTCTATTCTATAGTTCTATACTTCTATAGTTCTCTTCTATAGTTCTCTTCTATACTTCTATACTTCTCTTCTATAGTTCTGTTCTATACTTCTATAGTTCTATAGTTCTATAGTTCTCTTCTATACTTCTATACTTCTCTTCTATAGTTCTGTTCTATACTTCTATAGTTCTCTTCTATACTTCTATACTATAGTTCTCTTCTATACTTCTATACTTCTCTTCTATAGTTCTGTTATATAGTTCTATAGTTCTCTTCTATACTTCTATACTTCTCTTCTATAGTTCTGTTATATAGTTCTATAGTTCTCTTCTATACTTCTATACAATAGTTCTCTTCTATACTTATATAGTTCTCTTCTATACTTATATACTATAGTTCTCTTATTCTCTTCTATAGTTCTCTTCTATACTTCTATAGTTCTCTTCTATACTTCTATACTATAGTTCTCTTCTATATTTCTATACTTCTCTTCTATAGTTCTCTTCTATACTTCTATAGTTATATAGTTCACTTCTATACTTCTATAGTTCTATAGTTCTCTTCTATACTTCTATTCTTCTATACATCTATACTTCTATAACTCTATAGTTCTCTCTATACTTATATAGTTCTATACTTCTCTTCTATACTTCTATAGTTCTATAGTTATCTTCTATACTTCTATACTTCTATAGTTCTCTTCTATACTTCTATACTTCTCTTCTATAGTTCTCTTCTATACTTCTATAGTTATATAGTTCACTTCTATACTTCTATAGTTCTATAGTTCTCTTCTATACTTCTATACTTCTCTTCTATAGTTCTCTTCTATACTTCTATAGTTATATAGTTCACTTCTATACTTCTATAGTTCTCTTCTATACTTCTATTCTATACGGCTATACTTCTATAACTCTATACTTCTCTTCTATGCTTCTATAGTTCTATAGTTCTCTTCTATACTTCTATACTTCTCTTCTATACTTCTATACTTCTATAGTTCTCTTCTATAGTTCTCTTCTATACTTCTATAGCTCTATTATAGAGAACTATAGAACTATACTTCTGTAGTTATATAGTTCTATAATTCTCTTCTATACATCTATAGCTCTATAGTTCTCTTCTATAGCTATATTATAGAGAACTATAGAACTATACTTCTATACTTCTATAGTTCTATAGTTCTCTTCTATACTTTTATAGCTCTATTATAGACAGAACTATAGAACTATACTTCTATACTTCTCTTCTATACTTCTATAGCTCTATTATAGAGAGAACTATAGAACTATACTTTTATACTTCTATAGTTCTATAGTTCTCTTCTATACTTCTATAGTTCTATAGGTCTCTTCTATACTTCTATAGTTTGTTCTGTGGATAACTGACATTAACGCTGAACATGTAATGCACTTTGTTATTTTAACTACATCTTTGGGAAATTACAGGATTTTAACTTTAAATACATTTCTGTATTTTAACATTTGCAGTTTTTGAAATAAATTATCATATTTTGCAATAAGTGTGTGTGTCTGGATTACAGATTAATACTTATGTAGGATATAAGTGAAATACATTTTTATAAAATCTTTATGGTTTGGTAATATAAAGTAAAGTATTATAAAAAATAGATTAACTGTATTATTACCATCAGTAATTATTATTATGAATAAATAGTGTTAAAGTGATTCTTTGTTTGCTGTTTTGTGTAAAGCTCTTTGTGACTGTTGTTAAAAGAAACTAGTTTTATTTATTATTAAAATTAAAAAGAGACACAGGTAAAGGTAATTTCTGTTTAAATAAACTCATTAAATACCTAATATAATACATATAATATATATTTTTAAACAGCATTACTTAAAATATGTTTTATTCATATTATTAATGAGATTAGGAATCGTTTTGAAATCCTTTTCATTAAACTTTGCCTCACCTGTAGATCGCCCCGCCCCCTCTGGGTTTCCGTAAGTCTCCTTTATATAGCCCCGCCCCTTCCTCCTGCTGTAACTTCAGAGCCGCGAAGCCAAACGGCCATGCTGCAGCACGCATCATTCTCCCTCCCTAAATTACCGTTTTTTTCAGACCAAACGGAGCCGCTGCCCGCTGGAACTGTGGACACACTAACGGAGATGTGTCGGTGTTACTGTGGAGGCAGAAACGGAGACGTTTCGGGTGAGTTTTCTTTGTTTGTGTCGACTTCAAACAAAGTTAGATTTCCCTGCTGAGTGAGCAGGTGATTTCAATCAGCAGTCATGAAGTTCCAGTTCCTCTACAGAAAGGAGAAACTGGTCCTCCTCCATCTTAACTTCACTTACCAATACTTTATTAGGCTATATATTTCAATTTGTTATAAATAATTTACACTTTATTTTTAAATTTAGTATGGCCTATTCTGATTGGCTATTGCTTTTTTTAAACGTAATGATGCAAAATATTTCGTTGACGTATGGCCTTAGTTCCTTTTCAATCTAATGATGCAAGGTGTTTCCGGTGACGTACCCCCTTATAACCGTTAGTATGGCCTATTCTGATTGTCTGTTGGCTTTTTTTTTAATGTAATGATGCAAGGTATTTCAGTGAGGTATGCCGTTAGTGCCTTTTTTAAATATAATGATGCAAGGTGTTTCGGTGACGTAGGCCTATCCCCTTATAGCCGTTAGAGCCGTTAAAGCCGTAACGTCTCTCCAGCCAAACCTGGAGGCCTGAACCGTCCTCCGCCTCTCTGCTCCATCGGTACTGGTAGGTCTACCTCCTGTTTTAAAAAAAGAACTTAAAGTTCCAAAAGTTTTTTTTAAAAAACAAAAGAAATTCTTGTTAGTATTGTCTGTGTTTGTGTGTCTGTGTGTGTGTGAGTGTGTGTGTGTTAGAACACACACATGGTTATTGTGCTACTTAAACCCTTAAGAAGTGAGTATTTTTGTCTTGCGTTCTGAATGACATGCGCACATCCGCCCCCCCTGAAGCCAGTCAGGGAGTCAAGTCGTGTGCATATCATCCGCTCGAATTTAAAAACTCAGCGCGAGTAAAGATGGCAGCAGCGTTTGGTGAGCAAAAAAAGGCAAAACCATCTCAGTTGCCTGGGAATGGGATGATATTTTGGCCCAATGTTTAGTAATGACAGTAGTAGTGGTCATAGTGAGTGAACATGTGATGATATTTTGGCCCAATGTTTAGTAATGACAGTAGTAGTGGTCATAGTGAGTGAACATGTGATGATATTTTGGTCCAATGTTTAGTAATGACAGTAGTAGTGGTCATAGTGAGTGAACATGTGATGATATTTTGGCCCAATGTTTAGTAATGACAGTTAGGGCTGGGCGATATGGACCAAAAGTCATATCCCGATATATTTTGGCTGAATATCGATATACGATATATATCCCGATATTTTTTTCCGCAAAGTGAGAGCAAATGTTCAGTCAAAGCCAAAATCAAATATGACATGTCACAAGTAGTTTCATAGAGACAGTTGCAAAATCAAATAAATAATAAACCGGTTTCTTCACCTGGTTCATGATTAAATGCTCAGCTGTTCAAATAACAATAAAATGTAAACCTAAATACTGTATAACAGGAGTACCTTTTTTGAAATCAAAGCTCCATATTTGTGATTCGTTTTAAAGGTCAATTAAGCTTTTGATATTAATATAATCTACTTTGTTCAAAATGTAATGCCTCATGCCTGTAAGCCTAGGTTTATAGTCCCATTCTTCCACTTGATACTGCTTCCACTTAAGTAAACTAAAAGATGAACTATCGACTACAAAACAAAGAAACTAATTAATGTGTTAATACAAAGAATATTTATTATGATCGGTTCACAGATCTGAGTCCAAACGGAAACTTCACCCTTCTGAACTAAGAGTTTCTGCTTCAAGGTGAAGTTTAAAACAGACTGAAATGTCCAGGCTCATTCCTCCACTATTTATTTCTGTATGTATTTATGCGTTACGTGTCATTTTAACGGGCACTGAGCTCCAGATCCTGGAGCCGCAGACGGTCTCTGCTGCCCCGCTGTAGCTTCTCTCCGTCCGCCTGCCGCCGCAAACTTAGTGGAACTTTCCGCCCGATATCGACATACAGGTCGTCCTGGACTACGTGTAAGATCCTACCGATCACCACTCTGTCTTTGGCTGGTCCGATCTGGATCAGCAGGGACCCGGCGCAGCAGCGAGGCGGCCGTGTTTTTCCCGGGAAGAGACGCTGCGGCCGGCCACGGAGCTCTCCGCCTCCCGCTGCCGCCGAGCTCAGGTTGCTGGTCGAAGGCGGCATACATAATCATAAAACTCATTGTCACCTGTTAAATGTTATTTATTGCTGTTTGTTCTTTTCATTTCCTCTATCGAACATAATTAAGCAGTACAAAAGTCCGGCATCTTTAGCGTTGATCTGAATGCTTCGGACCCCTGTTCCAAGATGGCGGCGGTTTTGACGTATGTTTAGAACCTCAAGGCGACATCTGTGTATATATCTATGGGAGCAAGGATCACATTTGAACTATATCGATATATGCGATATGGTCTAATTCCATATCTCATTTAAAAATATATCGATATATTTTTAATATCGATATATCGCCCAGCCCTAATGCCAGTAGTAGTGGTCATAGTGAGTGAACATGTGATGATATTTTGGCCCAATGTTTAGTAATGACAGTAGTAGTGGTCATAGTGAGTGAACATGTGATGATATTTTGGCCCAATGTTTAGTAATGCCAGTAGTAGTGGTCATAGTGAGTGAACATGTGATGATATTTTGGCCCAATGTTTAGTAATGCCAGTAGTAGTGGTCATAGTGAGTGAACATGTGATGATATTTTGGCCCAATGTTTAGTAATGACAGTAGTAGATGTGATATTTTCAGATATTCCATAAAAAGCGCATCTGCGTTCCCATTGTCTTTACCCGCTCTGTAAAGGATCACATACTCGTATGCTCTTAGTAAGACAGCCCATCTCATTATCCTCTGTGATGCCATCTGTGGCACAGCTTTCATCTCATGGAATAAGCTTATCAATGGTTTGTGATCTGTTTAGATCACAAGTCTCCTTCCATACAAATACTTGTGAAAATACTGTACTCCAAAAATGACAGCTAATCCCTCTTTATCTAGCTGGGAATAGTTCTTTTCTGCAGCTGAAAGCGTTCTTGATGCGAACCCTATGGGTTTCTCCTCTCCGTCTGCCATACGGTGAGCTAGCACCGCTCCCACCCCGTATGGAGATGCATCACATGACAGAATCAGTTCCTGTGTTGCGTCACAGGCTACATGTATTTTTGCTGTGAAGCCCTTTAACATCCCTAGTTCATCCTTAAACACTGTTTCATATTTTGAAAGCACCTCCTGTAGTGAGTCCTCACTTTCCTCCATTTGGTTTACAGGTTGCCAATCTAGCTTTTATCCACCCTCGCCCTACTAAACTAGTCCCTGAACCTTTGACCACCACTACTGCTAACATCTTGGTGATGCCTTCGCATTCCACTTTAACCTTAGCTGCTCCCATCACTGGCACTCTATGGCCACCATATGTTCTGAGTTTTATCTTACACTTGGATAGCTTGGGTTTGCCGATGTCACTAAATAACCTATAAAATGCCCTCTTTGACATAATGGTATATCCACAACCTGTATCTGCCTCAAATGTTACATGTTGGCCATTTACTTTTAGCTCTTTTTTAATAGGCTCTTCTCTGGGGATGACTATCTCTTCATCTATGCTGTACATGGTCATGTTACTAGCCTTGATGTGGTATACCGTCAAAACCTCTTCAGTTTCACTATCTTCCCCTTGTATGAAATTAGCTCATCATATCACATCCATACAGGGATAGTAGTATACAGCTGTTATACATCATATCACATCCATACAGGGATAGTAGTATACAGCTGTTATACATCATATCACATCCATACAGGGATAGTAGTATACAGCTGTTATACATCATATCACGTCCATACAGGGATAGTAGTATACAGCTGTTATACATCATATCATCATACAGAGATAGTAGTATACAGCTGTTATATATCACATCCATACAGAGATAGTAGTATACAGCTGTTATACATCATATCACATCCATACAGGGATAGTAGTATACAGCTGTTATACATCATATCACATCCATACAGGGATAGTAGTATACAGCTGTTATACATCATATCACGTCCATACAGGGATAGTAGTATACAGCTGTTATACATCATATCACATCCATACAGAGATAGTAGTATACAGCTGTTATACATCATATCACATCCATACAGGGATAGTAGTATACAGCTGTTATACATCATATCACATCCATACAGAGATAGTAGTATACAGCTGTTATATATCACATCCATACAGAGATAGTAGTATACAGCTGTTATACATAATATCACATCCATACAGGGATAGTAGTATACAGCTGTTATACATCATATCACATCCATACAGGGATAGTAGTATACAGCTGTTATACATCATATCACATCCATACAGGGATAGTAGTATACAGCTGTTATATATCATATCACATCCATACAGGGATAGTAGTATACAGCTGTTATACATCATATCATCATACAGAGATAGTAGTATACAGCTGTTATACATCATATCACATCCATACAGGGATAGTAGTATACAGTTGTTAAAACATAATAAATTATGACACACTGGTATCAGATCAGTACTCTGTATCGGCTGATACGCAAGGTCAGGTATGAGAATTGGTATTGGGAAGCAAAAAATATCGGGCCATCTCTAGTCACAATCAGTTTATTACCTTCTGTTTACTAAGATAACAGTTTCTATCGATCTATCTATCTAGCTATCTATCTATCAGCTGTGTTCACTTCTGTTTATGTATTGAATGTGTTTGTTGTTGAATCCCACAGAAGGAGCTCCAGAAGAAGATGAACACTAAACCTGTCTGATAGAAGAAGTTCACCAGACAGCAGGATGACCTTCTTTAATCCCCCCATCAGGTAAGAAGACCTCAGCTGCTCAGTAATGCTGCTCATATTTCTGGTTATTAATGACATCAGCTGCTCAGTAATGCTGCTCATATTTCTGGTTATTAATGACATCAGCTGCTCAGTAATGCTGCTCATATTTCTGGTTATTAATGACATCAGCTGCTCAGTAATGCTGCTCATATTTCTGGTTATTAATGACATCAGCTGCTCAGTAATACTGCTCATATTTCTGGTTATTAATGACATCAGCTGCTCAGTAATGCTGCTCATATTTCTGGTTATTAATGACATCAGCTGCTCAGTAATGCTGCTCATATTTCTGGTTATTAATGACATCAGCTGCTCAGTAATGCTGCTCATATTTCTGGTTATTAATGACATCAGCTGCTCAGTAATGCTGCTCATATTTCTGGTTATTAAAGTGCCCATATTATGTCTGTTTCAACAAGTTAAAATAGGTCTCTGAGTTCTTACCTCCCTCTGTTACCCTCTGTTTTAGTCCCTTTCAGAGTGTGCAGTTTCTACTGCTCATTACATATTCATGAGCTGCTGCTCATTTGCCCACGCCCCACTCATTAACTGTTACTGTGGTAACGGGGAGAGTGTAGAGTAACTGTTGGTACCCGATCTGTGCTACCTGCACAATCCATCATGTGCAGATGATAATCCTGTTTTTTACGTGGATTTACGACACTGTACGATCATAGTTGTAGCAGTCTCCCGTTAGCCTCCACCGGGAAGCTAACGTTATTTTAGCTAACAGCTAATTTGGATAACCGCTAGCTGAGACAGCATGTAATAACTTTAAAAGACATTAAATTACATTACATGTCATTAAGCTGACACTTTTATCCAAAGCAACTTACAATTACTACCTATGTCAGAGGTAACACACCTCTGGAGCAACTAGGGGTTAAGTGCCTTGCTCAGGGACACATTGACATATGTGAGAATCAAACCAAGCTCATCCACACCAAAGACATGTGTCATATCTACTGCCATCACCAGCCCTAAATACACTCAAAACCTGAAAATAAAATACATAAAAGCTGTTACATCAGTTCTACTTTAGTTGTGCTCAATTTAAAATCAATCAATAGTTCAAGTTCAAAGAGTTTATTGTCATATGCACAGACAGAAAGCATGTTTCCCTGCACAATTAAATTCTTACTTTTCCGTCAACACTAAATGTCATACAATAAATACAATATCATACAAAAAATAAGGCAATAAAGTTAAAATTGAAATTTTCTTAATAAAAGCAATACAAAGTGAGGTAGTGCAGTTCTAAATAAGGCAATAAAATTAAACGGTTATGTTCCTGGTTGCAAGCTCCTATTGGCTGTTTAGGAGTCTGATGGCAGAGGGGGAAAAAAGAGTTTTATAATCTTGAGGTCCTGCATTTCACACTTCTGTACCTCCGTCCTGAGGGTAGAAGTGTAAACAGTCCGTGCTGGGGGTGGGAGGGGTCTTTGAGGATGGAAGCAGCTCTCCTGTGGACTCTGCAATGGTAGATGTTCTGTAGAGAGGGCAGTGGAGTCCTGGTGGTCTTCTGTGTAGTCTTCACCACTCTCTGCAGGCGTTGGCGGTCCATGGCAGTAGTGCTGCCGTACCACACAGTAATGCAATTGGTCAGTACACTCTCGATAACGCAGCTGTAGAAGTTGTTGAGGATCTTAGGCGACATGCCAAACCTCCTCAGCCTCCTCAGAAAATACAGCCGCCGTTGGGCCTTCTTGACCAGCTGTGTGACGTTAGGTGTCCCAGTGGGGTCTTCACTGATGTGGACACCCAGGTATTTAAAATTGCTTACCCTCTCCACTTCAAGCTCCCAGATGAACAGTGGCTGATGCGTTCTCCTCTCCTTTCTCATGTTCACTATCATTTCCTTCGTCTTGTCCGTGTTGAGGATGAGATTATTGTCTCTGCACCGTGACACAGGGCTCGAGAGTGCCACCAATTTGGTCGCAAATGCAACCAAAATTTGTAAGGGTGCGACTAAGATTTTTCCTAGGTCGCACCGGTGCACCTAAAGCCTGGTTCAGACGGCAGGATAATTATGCCGATTTTAGCCCCGATTCACCCCTCCCGACAATCCTAAGGATTACGATTATCGTAAAATAATGTGATCAGATATTCCTGCCGTGTGTGGTGTGTTAAGACTGCTCTCGTCTGCTCGGAAGGACCTCGGGACCTCTCCCATCTCAAACCGGGGATATCCAACATGTTGGATTTTTTTGGCCCGATTTCTCCTCGTGTGTGGTGTCCCCCGGAGACAAACAAGCACGCAGCCTGTGTGAAATAAATAAAGTTGATGGGCACAACTGCAGTCCACCAGAGTACATGGAAACGAATATATGAATGTTTATTTCAACGGTAATTAATCTGTGTAATACGTAACAACATTTCTATGTCCATGCTCGCGTTGTCTTCTTTGTCCATCGCCTTTTAACTACAAACTATCGCCACTGCATCCTCTTCGTCCGCCATGATGGTTTACTCTGAAGTCACGTTTGATCTCGAGGGATTTTTTTGAGATTTCCCGTCTGACCCGGGAATGCTCGGGAGTCAAATCAGTTTGCGTGTGATGTGTTGATTTTGCGGTGTGCTGCGCACCACACACTGTACCACCAAAACTGTACGACCCGTGATTTTTCATCACCGTGTGTGGGGTCTCTCAGGATTGGAAAATCGGCCGACAATTTTAAAATCGTTCCGTGTGAAGCAGGCTTAACGTCCTCGCATCCGCCGCCTCTCCACTAACAAAGTAATGTCGTTCATATCGATGTGGTTTAATGTTGCGTTACATGACCCATTCCTTCGGTAAAGCCGTGCCTGTGTTTGGATCTCTCCTCCGCACAGCCCCCCCCCTTCACTCACACACTACTCCCCTGCAACATGGAGAGACGTAGCGCCTACGGTCCAAACTCCCAACATTTGTCTACAGTTTTAATTATTATTAACACAGCTGTATATTGTTAAGGCTGAGAGGAAACCTGTGTTATTAACACAGCTGTATATTGTTAGATATGAGAGGAAACCTGTATTATTAACACAGCTGTATATTGTTAGATATGAGAGGAAACCTGTATTATTAATACAGCTGTATATTGTTAGATATGAGAGGAAACCTGTATTATTAATACAGCTGTATATTGTTAGATATGAGAGGAAACCTGTATTATTAATACAGCTGTATATTGTTAGATATGAGAGAGAAACCTGTATTAACACAGCTGTATATTGTTAGATATGAGAGGAAACCTGTATTATTAACACAGCTGTATATTGTTAGATATGAGAGGAAACCTGTATTATTAACACAGCTGTATATTGTTAGATATGAGAGGAAACCTGTATTATTAACACAGCTGTATATTGTTAGATATGAGAGGAAACCTGTATTATTAACACAGCTGTATATTATTAAGGATGAGAGAAACCTGTATTGGTACCAGTGTTTCCGCTAGTAACTCTGTTACTGCGGCCGCCACGGCGAAAAACACATTAGAAGTTATTAAATGCGACTAACTTCAGTTGGTTGAGTAATAGCGTGTAAGACGGAGCCGGCTGGATCATAGTTCATAAAAATGCAGCGCAGTGATGATACAGACATTTCATAACCTACACTAGACAGGTGTAACGCTGCTGATGAGTCAGCCGTCACTCTGAATAGCATATGCTTCAGTCCATCGCACTTCCTCTGTCTTTTGGTCGTTATATATATATATATATATTTTTATTTTTATATATCCTAGGCTATTTATTTTAGATAACTTTCATTTACATGTGTTGCAGCTGTATATTTTCAAACTGGTAAAGGAAACCCTGTCTTTGCATTTTATTTTAATCACAATTTGTTTTAATAAAAGAGCTTGTGAAAAGTGGCTTTGACTTAATACTGAACATTTAGTAAAAAAATCCAGAGCTATATATCGTGTTTCGCCATTCAGCGTTAACGGCGATGCGAGGAAAAATTTGGGTGCACCTAAATTTTGTGCTGGTGCACCTAAATAAAAAAAGTTAGGCGCACCAGTGCAACCAAGGCAAAAAGTTAGTGTGGAGCCCTGTGACACCAGACTGGCCACCTCCCTCCTGTAGGCTGCCTCATCACCACCAGCGATACGTCCTATCACTGTGGTGTCGTCAGTAAACTTCAGGATGATGTCCTTGTGGGAGGCGACACAGTTGTAGGTGAACAGGGTGTAGAGGATGGGGCTGAGTACACAGCCCTGTGGAGTGCCAATGTTTGTGGTGATACTGGCTGATGTCCTATTACCAATCCTGACAGACTGAGGCCTGCCAGTCAGGAAGTCTAGGAGCCAGTCACAGAGTGTGGGGTGCAGACCAAGTGTGGACCGTTTGAGTGAGTTTATGGGGGATGACCGTGTTGAAGGCGGAGCTGTAGTCGATGAAAAGTATCCTTAGGTATGAGTCCTTATTTTCCAGATGAGCGAGGGAATAGTGGATGACAGCAGCAATGGCATCCGAAGTGGACCTACTTGTCCTATACTTGTCTTTATTGTTATTACTGTAAAGTCTTAATTTAGCTGTAGCCTGCTTTTCCCAGTGTTTAGTTTGACTTAATGTTATTTTAGACTGAATCAAGCTGTCAGCTTGAAAACCTGTTTCATATACACAGCCACAAACTTAAAGACAGACAAACCAATTTAATGCATTTGTTTTTTAGAATGCCAATCTCTAATATAGCAAATAATCTATTCATCTCTCTCCATCTCCTCCTCCTCATCGCTCCATCTCCTCCTCATCTCTCCCTCTCCTCCCCATCTCTCCCTCTCCTCTTCCTTACCTCTCCCTCTCCTCCTCATCTCTCCCTCTCCTCATCATCTCTCCTCCCCCTTATCTCACACTCCTCCTCATCTCTCCCTCTCCTCATCGCTCACACTCCTCCTCATCTCTCCCTCTCTTCCTCATCTCTCACTCTCCTCCCCATCTCTCTCTCTCCTCCTCCCCATCTCTCTCTTCTCCTCCCCATCTCTCCCTCTCCTCCCTATCTCTCCCTCTCCTCCCCATCTCTCCCTCTCCTCCTCATCTCTCCCTCTCCCCCTCATCTCTCCCTCTCCTCCTCATCTCTCTCTCTCCTCCTCATCTCTCCCTCTCCTCCTCCTCATCTCTCCCTTCTGGGGAAAAAGATGTTTACCGTAATATATATATATTTATTTATTAATCTCTAGGCCTTTATTTCGACAGGACAGATGAAGACATGAAAGGGGGGAGGGAGGGGGGGAATGACATGCAGCAAAGGGCCGTAGGCCGCTGCGTCGAGGAGTAAACCTCTATATATGTGGGCGCGCTCTACCAACTGAGCTAACCTGGCCTGAAATAAATACATATAAATATGTAAATACATGAATAAATAAATAAATATGCCTTTGAAATACATAATGAAATAAATGCATAAATGATTAAATAAATTTAATAATTTCATGGTACTTTTATTTCATAAGTCCACATTTATTTATTTCAAGAGACTTATTTTCCTAATGCCACATTTATTTAATTCACTCTCTATTTATTTCAAGTTCTTATATGCAAATCAGGGGGCGTGGCTATCTCTCACATTCAGAACAAGGTGAATGGGACTTCTTTGGCAGACCAACAACAGGACAATTTTAACAATTTTCACCATCTTATTCATCACTAAATTCACTTCTGAGAACATTTTAGGCGAGAAATTAACGGTTTAGATTTTGAATATAGGCAGTCTTGTGAAAATCGTTGCCGAATTGACAATGTGCTTAAAAGTTTTCGGAGTTGAGAAGCTCCATATAGTGACGCGACAGCCAGCTAGCGTCTGCCGGGGCTGCTAGCTCGTCACTCGGAGAACCAAATGTAAGCTGGAGGTCTGTCTCTCTCTCTCTCTCACACACACACACACACACACACACACACACACACACACACACAAAGCGCAGCAGGCACAAGCGGGGGAGAGAGATACCTGTTTCTCTTCGAGAAAAGGTATGGTCGTCTAGTTACCCCAGAATAGGTGACTGTGGGCTCTGTTCTGAATGTGAGAAATAGCCACGCCCCCTGATTTGCATATACAAACTTGAAATAGAGAGTGAAATAAATAAATGTGGCATTAGGAAAATAAGTCTCTTGAAATAAATAAATGTAGACTTATGAAATAAAAGTACCATGAAATAATTCAATTTATTTATGTATTTATTGCCTCATTTATTTATTTCATGATGTATTTCAAAGGCATATTTATGTATTCATGTATTTATGTATTTATTAATTATGCATTTATTCATTTATTTAATTGTGAATCAAACGGCATTCCATACGGTTGTGGGTCGAAATATTGAAATTAGTTCTGTCAAACGTTTAAAATATTTAATCACAATTAATCGCACATTTCTATATATTCTAAAACGTCCCTTGATTTCATTTTGTCACATTATTTATTTACTCATTTTAATGCTCTTATCAACTAGGGGTGCACCGATCCGATATTTGGATCGGGTATTGGCCCCGATATTGACAAAATAGCTGGATCGGTGCATCGGAAAAATTAACAGATCCATGGGCCGATCCAGTTATTTATTTATTTTTTTTCACTCTTTCGCAGCACTGGGACCCCTGTTAACTGTATACCCTTCTCACTCACGGTAGTAACTTCATAACACAATTAATAACACACAACTAACTCTCTTTAAAAGGATAAAACCCCAAAGCATATAACAATTTGAGACTTAAACAGTTTCTAACATTACTAATTTTACATTTACAAATGTAGCTACACCGCCGAATGGCATGCTGGGTAACGTTACAGCTGCTAGCCTAGCTAGCCAGGTAGCATAACAGTCTGTTAAGCTGGGAGAGGCTCCGGTCGCTACTGCACATTCAAGAACCGAGAAGAGAGTTAGCTAGAGGATGAAGAGAGTTAGCTAGAGGATGAAGAGAGTTAGCTAGAGGATGAAGAGAGTTAGCTAGAGGATGAAGAGAGTTAGCTAGAGGATGAAGAGAGTTAGCTAGAGGATGAAGAGAGTTAGCTAGAGGATGAAGAGAGTTAGCTAGAGGATGAAGAGAGTTAGCTAGAGGATGAAGAGAGTTAGCTAGAGGATGAAGAGAGTTAGCTAGAGGATGAAGAGAGTTAGCTAGAGGATGAAGAGAGTTAGCTAGAGGATGAAGAGTGTTAGCTAGAGGATGAAGAGAGTTAGCTAGAAAATGAAGAGTTAGCTAGAGGATGAAGAAAGTTAGCTAAAGGATGAAGAGAGTTAGCTAGAGGATGAAGAGAGTTAGCTAAAGGATGAAGAGAGTTAGCTCGAGGATGAAGAAAGACCGGAGATACACCAGAACAACGTGTGCTCAAGAGAGGAGCCGTCTGTTGTTCCCAAGTTTTTTGTTTCTAACAAATTGGACATAATTTAGCCACTGTTGTTGCCCGTCGCTCTAACGTTACTCGGCCGTGCTAACGTTAGACCTGTCACTTCAAGCATGCAGCGGAGCAACATTATGAACGCAATCCACCTCCGGTCCCTCTACAGACCGCTGAGAAAGACGGGTTCAGAGCAATGATTAAAACTCTGGATTAAAGATGTCTCGCCTCGCTGAAATACGTCCGCCAACCTGCTGACATTATTCAAACAGAGAAGGAGGCTGACAACAGAACTACGTTCAGCCGCCCACTACAACCACACTACAACCTAACTTACCTGTGGCCAAGGTAGTGGTTATACAACTAGCTTACAACTATTTTGTTTTAAAAGGGAAACAATGTTAAAGTTGTTTGTATTATGTGTATTCATTAGTTCATTAGTTTATTTGACTACTTTGCAGTTTGTACAATACAAATAGTTTAGCTTCTATAACTGTTTGATGGATTCTCCTTCATATAAAGTTATTGGTGGAGCCAAACCCTTTAGGAATAAAAGCTTTTAGTAAACATGGTGACATTGACATGTTTTTGAGATATTCTATGTACTCCTGACAGTAGAATAAGCCATTATAAACCTATATAAAGGTGGCCCATTATTATTTATTTAAATTTATTTTAAGAAGTTTGATTACATTATATTTTCGATTTGAATGCACAGTTTTTTAAATAACAAATAAATAAGAATTCAATACATCTGTTATTTTGTCTGAGTTAGGAAAGTAATGTTTAGTTAGGAAGGTCTGGTGCCTTTAGTCTCTTCCATATGGTGGAAGGAAGGTATAAGGTGGAAGGTATACAGTTTATTATTAATTCAGCAACGGTATCGGGTATCGACAGATACACAAAGCCCTGGCATCGGTATCGGGACTGAAAAAGTCGGATCTGTGCATCCCTATTATCAACATGGAAAAGTGGATCGGCTTGCTTTGTGCAAATGTTTTTTTATTGAAAACATTAGTATATACTTTAGTGTTCAATTTCACACCAACATTCTCACTTGGAGCAAATAATCTCTCACAATGTACCCTGTCCATCAATAAAAGGGTGAAAAAAATACTTTGTCACACAAACAGCCCCTTCAACAGCCCTTTATAATGGATCAAAACAGGGCGATATAAAATAACAAAGTGCACATGTAAGGTAAACTGTTTTTCTCAAGTTTGCTGTGAACATAGCAGTCAGGCTACTGCTCTTTATTCACCAGAGGCTCATCAACCCAGCCTCTTATTTCAGAAAGAATGAACAGTAACGGTTACCAATAAAAGGTAAGCCTACTACTTCTTTGCTTTGTGCCAGTTACTCAAACCGAGAAGCCTGTTGACATTTTCAGACAACAGGGAAGCTCGCTTCTTTTGTACAATGTGCCCAGGCAGTGAAAACAACCTTTCAGAAGGTACTAATGTGGCCGGTGTTGCTAAGTACTTGCGTGCAAGGCGGGCCATTTGACAGGCTTTGACGACGGGGCGGAGAATTCACATCAGCTGTGTGCTTGGCCATCAGCTGTGTGCTGTGTGTAGTTTCTGTAACGTTACTAGTTGTTGCAACAGCATGTGAAAAAACTACAAAGTTTGCTAGGCCAAAGAGAACGTTAATCTCGCGATAAAAAAATTGACACCGTTAAAATGGGTTTGCCTTAACGCCGTTAAAGGGGTGGTAGAATGATTATATAGGGTATTTCACACTGTTCCTTAGGGTCTCCTAATGGGGTATGTAACAGGGCTCCAGACTAACTTTTTTCACTAGGAGCGCAGTGGCCCCCAACTGAAAATTTTAAGGGCACAACCAGAAAATTTAGGGGCACACACCGTAAATCAACATGCTGACCAAATATTCACATTTCTACTAATTTCCACTGTTTTACTAATAAATACTTTGATAATAGATGCAGAAATTACAATTTGCTGTTTCAAATTCAGTGTCACTTTTGAAGATGCAACATAGAAGGCACCATTGCTGTCATGACAGTAAACAAAATATTTAAAAAAATATACCAACTCTAGTCTACAATTACAATGAATTCACCATAACATTAAACATGCATTGTTTAGGCTACTTCCCTTAGGGTTGGGTACCTTTCGCATCTGAACCAATATTGGTACAAATACCTGAAATGATGTTCCAGTACCCAACGGTACATTTTTTCGGTACTTTCCCTCTGTATTTACAAAACGATTATTTCAGTTGTAAAATAATTCCAAACCTATTTATCCTATGTAGTTAGAACATTATGTTATTTTATTAGAATATGTAACACTCTAAAGAAATTAAACAAAAATAAAAATAAAACCCCTCCCTCTCTCCTCCCAAACCCGTCCCTACAACCTATTAAATTGAATAATTGTTCATTTCTTACTCACTGTAACTTTTTTAGCCCGTTGTATTTTCATCGTGACAGTTTTTAATTGCTCTTTAATGTTTCATGTAAACCACTTTGAGTTGCCTTGTTGCTGAAAGCTGCTGTAGAAATAAAGTTGCCTTGCCTTAAAGCCTCAGCCTGTCAGTCAGTCACCAGGGCACAGTTGCACACTGTTGAGCCTGCTGCTTGTCTCAGAGGAAGTGTAACTTCAACAGCACCGTGACTGTTTTTAATATCATATAGCAGCAAACGCTGTCTGCGTGAAGTTTTTAAAAACTGTAACCATACTTGAAACCACTTTATCGGCATCACTCACTGTGACTTCAACAAAACGGACAATGTAGTTTGCGCCGATCGCAACTCTGCGAGTGTGTGTGTTTTGTTTTTCAGAGAGGACAGATAAGCTTGCGTTTACGCGTTCAGGTACCTACGTTTCGACATTTAACATGTAAAAAGAGGGGGCAAATTTACTGGTTGCACATGTGCGACTGGATGTAAAATTCAGTTGCACACTCAAATTTTGGTCGCAGTCTGGAGCCCTGTGTAACATTGGTTGGGCTGAAAATGGCCTGGTTGATATTTTATTGGCCCTTATGCATCCCTGTGTTTTTCTATTTGTAACTAGAGCTTTTTTTCCAAATATGGTATGCTCATGAATATTTAGATGAGATGCGTGCTGATTGGTTGAGCGAATTGCCATATGCACACATTAGAGACGCGCGCTGATTGGTTGAGCGAATCCCTAATACACACACATTAGAGACGCAACAGAATCTCATATTTCAGACACTGCAATGTTTCGTTACCAAATTCACTTCTGAGACTTTTTTTATGCGAGAAATCAACTATATAAAGCTCAAATATGGGCCGTTTTATGAAAATTGATGGCTAATTGCAAATTTGGTAAGATTGTGTGTCGGAGTTCAGTGACCGTTGCTGCCTGTGTTGCTGCCTCGCCGACCAGCCTGCTTTCCTTCACAGACCCCGGCCTGCTGTGAGCTCGATTGAGCTCCGTTACGGCACTCCATACCCGTGCAAAGTCACCGTTTTGTGGGCTAATGGACTACTAAATGCCGCTGCTCTGACAGAGCTCCATGTCCTGCAGCTCCCCTCTTCCTGCTAGCTAAATGGCCTGTTGTGTGAGAGTGATAGCGCGGTCAGCGAGCTTGTTACACCAGCAATCTCTTACCACATGTTACACACATGTCACGCCACTTATACAACATCTACCTAAATGTCTTATAAAGCTAACAACGGTGTCCGATTTCAAGTTTATGAACATTTGTGAAGATTAGAGGTTTCGTTAGCTGCGACTGTCCTTTCAATCCTAACTAAGTGTAGCTACAAATCACGTATAGTTAGCTTCATTTTCGGCGTAATTCGAGTATATTTACAGTTTGAATTTCGCCACGCCACTTATACAACATCTAACTAAATGTATTATAAAGCTAATAAAGGTGTCTGATTTCAAGTTAATAATTTTTTTTGAATTTCAGAGGAATTCTAAGAGGAGGCTAGCTAGCTCTCATTGATAGAGCTACATCCAGCTGCAGGTTCTATCAATGAGACTCGCGGACAAGAGGCGTATATTTCACCGACCATTTGTTTAAATAACTCAACACATTATAATTACACACATTATAAGATTAACTGGAACCTGTGGTAACAGATTGCTGGCGTAACAAGCTCGCTGACTGCGCTCTCACTCACATACACCTGGCATTAGGAAGAGGGGAGCTGCAGGCCCTGGAGCTCTGTCCAGGCAGCGGTGTTTGGTAGTCCATTAGCCCACAAAACGGCGACTTTGCGCTGGTATGAAGTGCCGTGGGCTCCCAGCCGTAACGGAGCTCAATTGAGCTCACAGCAGGCCGGGGTCTGTGAAGGAAGGCAGGCCGGGCGACGAGGCAGTAACCCAGGCAGCACTGGCCGCTGAAGTCCGACACACAGTCGGACAAAATTTACAATTAGACGTACATTTTTGCAAAACGGCCCATATTTGAGCTTTACGTAGTTGATTTCTCACATAAAAAAGTTTCAGAAGTGGATTTTAGTAATGTAATAGAGATCTGCGTGACCTAGATTCAGAAGACTACCTGATCTCAGGTCAGTTGTGTAGCCTATATAAATGTTGGGGCGTGACCGTTCTCTTAATACACCCATGGGCTGACAAAGGTTCAGGTTTTGAGATGCTTATGTAAGCAAGTAACTTTGTTGAGATTTGCCCGTTTTCAGCGGCAGTTTCAAAATATGAGATTTTCATAGTAAAGGGGTATCAATGGGATTTTGAGCTTCTATGTATGTCCTATTTACCCACCGAACTGTTGTTATTCAACTATGACAGGGTAAAATCGGTTTTGCATTCTATCACCCCTTTAATAACTCGTTTAACTAACATTAAACCTGAAATGTTTGGGCCGATGACTTAGACGGCCCTGCCGATTCGGACCTGCTCACCTGGAGACTGAAGGCAGGATACATTCAGAAACCGTATCTCACTCTAAACAGCATGGATGGATTTTTTCATAATATGGGCACTTCAATGAAATGATTTTGTGTCAAACCAAACGTGAAACCATATCTGAACATGTCTCATCTTGTTAATTTCAGGTAGATCTACAAAAGTAAGTTTTTATTTTCTTTGTCTGTCGTTTTCTGAGTTGGCCACCGTTCTATATCTATCTCTCTCTATCTAGGCTGCTATGTGTTACATTAACGTATCTTTTGGATGTTACATCTCTACATTGCACACACTCTTTCTACTTCAGACTGACAACTTTTGCTCATTCCTGCAGAAGCTGTAGTTTTCTCTCCTCTAAAAACATGATCTCTTATTTTATTCTGTGTTGGGCTTTTGGCCGCCGTGCCTTCCTATCCGTGTCATCATTACTATCATCTATCGGTTTATCAGCTTGGATCAATGTTGGTGCTATAATGTTTTATTTTTCAGGTAGATCTACTAACAGTAAGTGCTATTTTTATTGTCTTCATGTATTTGTGTTCTTGGCTGCCGTGCTGCAACTATCACGGCCACAGCGCCACATGTATCACTCGGAGTCTTTCATGGCTGCTTGTTTTATTTTAGATGAAAATGTCATAATCATTAACTATAAAAAATACCACATAACTTATCATAACCACTCTATGTGCTCACTATTTCATCTATATACAGTGAGAGGAAAAAGTATTTGATCCCCTGCTGATTTTGTACATATGCCAACTGACAAAGAAATGGATCAGTCTATAATTTTAATGGTAGGTTAATTTAACTAGTGTGAGACAGAATAACAACAAATAAATCCAGATAAATACATGTCAAACACGTTATGAATTGATTTGCATGTTAATAAGAGAAATAAGTATTTGACCCCTCTGCAAAACATGACTTAGTACTTGGTGGCAACACCCCTTTTGGCCATCACAGAGGTCAGATGTTTCTTGTAGTTGGCCACCAGGTTTGCACACATCTCAGGAGGGATTTTGTCCCACTGTTCTTTGCAAAGTTCTCCAAGTCATTAAGGTTTCAACGCTGACGTTTGGCAACTCAAACCTTCAGCTCCCCCCACAGATTTTCTATGGGATTAAGGTCTGGAGACAGGCTTGGCCACTCCAGGACCTAAATGTGCTTCTTCTTGAGCCACTCCTTTGTTTTCTTGGCTGTGTGTTTTGGGTCATTGTCATGCTGGACTACCCATCCACAACCCATTTTTAATGCACTGGCTGAGGGAAGGAGGTTCTTACGCAAGATTTGACGGTACATGGCCCCCCTATCGTCCCTTTGATGCGGTGAGGTTTTCCTGTCCCCTTAGCAGAAAAACACCTCCAAAGCAAAATGTTTCCACCTCCATATTTGATGGTGGGTATGGTGTTCTTGGGGCCATAGGAATCATTTCTCCTCCTCCAAACACTGCGATTTGAGTTGATGCCAAATAGCTTGACTTTGGTCTCATCTGACCACAACACTTTCACCCAGTTTTTCTTCTGAATCATTCAGATCTATAATGGCTAACTTCAGACGGGCCTGTACATGTGCTTTCTTGAGCAGGGCGACCTTGCGGGCGCTGCAGGATTTCAGCCCTTCACAGTGTAGTGTGTGACCAATTGTTTTCTTGGGGACTATGGTCCCAGCTGCCTTGAGATCATTGACAAGATCCTCCCCTGTTGTTCTGGACTGATTCCTCACTGTTCTCATGATCATTGCAATTCCACAAGGTGAGATCTAGTATGGAGCCCCAGACCAAGGGAGAGTGACCGTTCTTTTGTGTTTCTTCCATCTACGAATAATCACACCAACTGTTGTCACCTTCTCAGCAAGCTGCTTGGCGATGGTCTTGTAGCCCGTTCCAGCCTGTTGTAGTTCTACAATCTTGCCTAATCTCAGCTTTTTACCTGTAGAAAAGACACCTGGGAGCCAGAAATCTTTCTGATTGAGAGGGGTCAAATACTTATTTCTCTGATTAAAATGCGAATCAATTTATTACGTGTTTGAAATGCGTGTGTTTTGGATTTTTTTGTTCTTTCTCTCACTAGTTAAATGAACCTACCATTAAAATTATAGACTGATCATTTCTTTGTCAGTGGGCATACACACAAAATCAGCAGGGAATCAAATACTTTATTCTCTCACTGTATCTATCGATCTATCTCTCTTTATCTCTCTATCTCTCTCTCTCTCTCTTTATCTCTCGCTCTATAGAGGCTGCTGTGTGTTACATTAACACATCTTTTGGATGTTACATCTCAACATTGCACACACTCTTTCTACTTCAGACTGACAACTTTTGCTCATTCCTGCAGAAGCTGTAGTTTTCTCTCCTCTAAAAACATGATCTCTTATTTTATTCTGTGTTGTGTTTCTGGCTGCCGTGCTTTCCTATCTTTGATTATCTCTCTCATGGCCGCCGTGTCATCATTACTATCATCTATCTGTTCATCAGCTTGGATCAATGTTGGTGCTGTAATGTTTTTTTCAGGTAAATCTACTAAAAGTAAGTGCCATTTTTATTGTCTTTAAGTATTTGTTTTCTGGGCCGCCGTGCCGCAACTATCCTGGCCGCCGCGCTACATGTATCACTCAGTCTTTCATGGCTGGTTGTTTTATTTTAGATGAAAATGTCATAATTATTAACTATAAAAAAATACCACATACTTTATCATAACCACTCTATGTGCTCACCTTCTCTGCATTAATCAAGGTTTACAGCAAATAATTGCTAACATTAGCTAAGGTGCTAAGGCTTGTGACTGATGGTAATTTTTGATTTTGTTTAGATGTGCCAAATTGTAATTATATAAGTGATTATTGGTCAGATTGTCGAGCTAAAGTTATGCTTTTTGTTGGTTGTTGGGATCTGTCCCTTTACACATTCATAGCAACAAAAATAAGGTTAGGGTTAAGTGCTTAAGTCGGATGTCCGTAGGGGTACCGATGGCTGTTCAGAGTGCCAACAGGGCATCCCTATATATTATACTATGGTTTTCACTTTGTATTTACACCCCTCTACACGTACTACTCCGCAGCAGTGCAAAATACATTTTTTAAAATGGTGTTTTTTTGGCATATTCTGATAGCTGAGATCATGACGAACACGGGAATGTATAATACTTACTGTTTAATTGCTGAGAAATAAGCAGTTTTGTTAGAAACAATGCTAGCGCAAAGTATGGTGTGAAATGAGGCAACTTTTGAGCTGTATCTTTAGAGCAGAAGGCCGTCGAGACTTAAAAAAAAGTCAGGCCCCCCCATTATCTACGGGCTTTCTAACGGTACCAGCCCAGATTCTGTAGGACTTGCAGAGATTGGAGATAAGCTCCCTATTTTTGCATAAATTTGCTGTATCTCAAGAACGGAAGGTCATAGTGACTCAGGACCAAGACTTGCGTGTTCACCGCCCTTGAAAACCATGGTACAGATGATGGTTGCATGTTGCTCCTGTAACGACGCTCAGTTGCACTGGCTGGTTTGAGCAACCCCTCGACTCTGCGTTGTGTGTAGAATGACAAATGTTGAGCGGGAGACTCGTTGATCTTTATGACGCGATGGGCCCATTTTATTATCTGAATAGGAACAGATTATGTACTGGTCAGTCATACAGTTGGCTCACAGTAGATTACACTACACACTCAGGGCTTAAAGTATTCCGGCATCGTGCCGGATCTCCGGCGTGCGGCCGTGAGGAAAAAACTAATTTGGGAACTTACATGCGTTTTATTATTTTTGAGTCAATTGATTTCACCTACAAATCATATGAGAGGAACGCTGCTGTAACTAATGCAGGGCTTAAGTACTCGGGTCTGGTGCCTGATTTCTGGCATTTGACTATTTTAGAAAAATAAATACATTAAAAAGTCCACATGGGATTTGTTTTGATGTGCTGGATTTAACCAATCATCGAACTTCCACCTACCAATGAAAATAGTTCTAGCCAATCAAATGCAAAGTAGGGCGGGCCGAAATGTGAGAGTGCAGTGCCGGTGTGCACCAAGCACGTAAATCCCAGGGGGTCAGGACCCCCATCTAAGGGTTGTCCCCCCCCCCTAGAAAACCATGCGGTGTATTGTAAATAACCTTAAGATTTATACTTAAAATATTTTTAAGTAGTAAAACAACACAAACCCCAAAAAATGCTTTTTAAGTTTAATAATAATAATAATAATAATAATGCATTTTATTTATAGGCGCCTTTCTAAACACTCAAGGTCACCTTACAAAATCAGCGATAAAACACTCAATACATTAAACAAGCAATCAGAGAAACAAGCAATAAAAATAACATGATAATACTATTAATAAAAGAATTCAAGAGAGTAAGCCTGTCTGAAAAGATGAGTTTTTAGGTAAGATTTAAAAGTGGTTATGGACGTGGAGTGTTGAATGTAGTGGGGCAGAGAGTTCCAGAGGTGGGGGGCTGAATGACTGAAAGCTCTATACCCCATGGTGACCAGACGAGCAGGTGGGAGGATGAGCTGGATGGAGGAAGATGACCTGAGAGAACGGGTGGGTGTCTTGATATGGAGGAGCTCGATGAGATACCGAGGGGCAAGATTGTTGATAGCTTTAAATGTAAGGAGGAGGATCTTGTAAATGATGCGGTATTTCATGGGGAGCCAATGAAGTTGCTGCAGGACATGTGTTATGTGACTGATGTAGGGGGTTCTGGTAATGATGCGGGCAGCAGAGTTTTCGACTAGTTGTAGTTTATGGATGGATTTGTCAGGTAAACCATAGAGGAGAGAGTTGCAATAATCTAGTTGGGAGGTGACCAGGGTGTGAACCAGAATTTCAGCACTGTTGGGGGAGAGAGAGACGTGCGCAGGCGAGAGATATTACGTAAATGGAAATATGCTGACTGAGTGATGTTATTGATATGGGACTGGAATGACAGAGTGCTATCTAGGATGACACCCAGACTCTTAACTAAGGGGGAGGGGGACACAGATGAATTGTCGATGAAGATAGAGAAGTTATTTATTTTTGAGAGGATTGATTTGGTGCCAATAAGGAGGAGTTCAGTTTTTTCACTGTTGAGCTTGAGAAAGTTTAGGGAGAACCAGGATCTGATTTCCTGGAGACAATTTGATAGAGAGGTGGGAGGGAGGGATGTGGTGGGTTTAGTGGATAGGTAAAGCTGGGTGTCATCTGCATAGCAATGGAACTGAATGTTATGTTTACGGAAAATATGGCCAAGAGGGAGAAGGTAGATAATGAACAGAAGGGGTCCAAGGACAGAACCTTGGGGAACACCAGAGGAGAGGGGGGAAGAGTGGGATCTGAAAGTTTTGAGTTGGACAAACTGAGTACGGCCAGAAAGATATGATTTAAACCAGTGCAGGGGTGTATCAGATAATCCAATGGAGGCTAGTCGGTCGATGAGGATGGTGTGGGAAATTATATCAAAAGCCGCACTTAGGTCCAGAAGGATGAGGATTGTTAAGAATCCAGAGTCCGCAGGCGTGAGGAGGTCATTGGTTATTTTAACAAGAGCTGTTTCGGTGCTATGTAGGGGACGGAAACCTGATTGGAACTGTTCATAGAGATTATTTTGGGAGAGGTGGTCATGAATCCGAGAGGCAACAGTTTTTTCAAGGATTTTTGAAAGGAAGGGGAGGTTGGAAATTGGGCGGAGATTGTTGAAGTTGCTGGGGTCAGCTCCAGGTTTCTTGTGAACGGGGGTTATTGCAGCTGATTTGAGGGATGACGGAATAATACCAGTGATAAGATAGGAATGGATAATTGCAGTTATAAGAGGGGTCAGGGAGTGAATACAAGCTTTAACCAGTGTAGTCGGGAGAGGATCTAATTGGCAGGTTGATGGTTTAGATTTGCAAACAAGGTTGGTTATTTCAGCAACAGAGGGAAGGGTGAAGTCAGAAAAAGGATAACCAGAAGATATTTGAAAATCAGAGGATGTTTTGAGGGTTGAGATCTCCGGGGCTAACTGTTCATGAATACGGTAAATTTTAGTATTAAAAAAATGTCACTAGAACTGCAAACAGTTATGAACGTGGCCCAATCCTCCGACGCCACTCGCCTCCGACGCCACTCGCCTCCGACGCCACTCGCCTCCGACGCCACTCGCCTCCGACGCCACTCGCCTCAGACGCCAGTCGTCCGCAACGCCCCGGGGAGCCGCGCCAGTCGCCCCCGATGACCCGCGAAGCTGCACCAATGCGGGACCCGATGCATTACGTAGGGGGGAGAAATGTCGGTGAATATCGAGAGGTTTGATGCACGAGGTCTGGGGTACTCTGCCTTTGCAAATGTAGTGGTTAACAGTGCCTCTCCATGCATATACAGAGTAGCTTTAACAATTCTCTACCATAAACAAACTTCTTAACCCCCCTGACCACAGGGGACAGCAGATAGAATTGAGAGAGTGACTGAGAGGGTGGGGAGGGGAGGCAGGTGTGGTGTTTGAAAGAGCAGGGGAGGTGGTCAGGTTGTTGTAAATGGTGTCGTAGGCGCCGATTGATGTTTTCCTCTGAGGGTGCTCACAGTCGCACGTCGTTTAAAAAAAATAAAGAAGTCAAAAGTTGTTTGCATTTCAGAACCTTAGGAAATGGACAGCGGTCGACACGAACACACGCACCTTTTAAGTCTATAATAAAGCCGTAAAGCAGGCTTTCAACTCAGGACAGAGCCACTTCTCACAAATACAGATAGGACTGGAGATCAGGGCCATTTGTAATTTGCAACATAGCGGTTAGACACATTTCAAATACAACATTTATTCATTACTGACTACTGACTTGGTTTCATCTCACTATTTGTTTGTTTGGTTAATATAATTTGATTAATAAATTCATATTTTTGTTAAAGTCCAACCTTTCGACTCCCTCTTTTGTTGTGGTCTCACCTTTAGGTAAAAAACTGATATGGCCCTTGATGTTAAAAAGGTTCCCCACCTGGGATTTAGGCCTTTAATTAATGTGTGTTTGTTTTCTGTCTAAGAATCATAACATTTGTAGTTATGGTTTAATTTGATACAAAGTTTTACCGCAATTTGTCACACAGTATGATGCTATGTTTGGGACAACAGCCCCAACTTTAATCAATACAGTACAATTTTAAAGTCAACAGTGTTTTCTGAAAATTAAACATAAACATATAAAATCCTTTATAAATTAAAAAAATAAAATAAAAACATAAACCTATAAAATCATTTATAAATTAAAAAAATAAAATAAAAAACCTAAGTTCTGATTTATTGCTGCTCTGTCCCGGGATGTCCATCAGTAACATCTGCAGAAAAGATAAAATACATACATTGTGACTTTGCCTTTTTTATTACAATAATTTTCTTATAACCCTATCAAGAAATCATTATATTTGACTTGTCCATATTGCTGTCCCAAATGACACACTACATGTGCTAAATTGTGGGTGAATTGTAAGAGAGAGTTAGTTTTGTTTATCTATCTATAATTTGAGGAACGTCTGGGTGTTAAGCGCATATCTGTTGAACTGTTGGTCTGATGGAACTTGACAGGTGTCTTGCTATGGGCACGAGTAAGTGCAGTGGCAAGTTTGTTGTTTGGATTAGAAATGCAAAAGATATTGTTAAATATATAGGTAAAAGAAGCACACATTGTTTTTTGCCGCTCTAGCTGCTGGCCACTCCCCCTCTCACACTGAGGACACAGAGAGCAGCGGACCTTTCGCAACTATAATGTGACATACACCTCAGACCCACAAAAATGTGCAAAGTAGCACTACTTTGGACTGTCTTTGACTTTGAATAAACAAACGACAATTTCCGAATTTAAGGATGTATCTGAATCCCACACATGCAAGGTGCAATCACACAACAAATGTGACCCTAACCCAAGTGCTTGATCCCACTTATAGGCAGGCTATCTATCTTATAAAGCGAGACGTATTTGTGTGTGTCCGTGTTTGGGGAGGGGGGGGGAGGTAACCTACACATCAGCAGACGCCACTTTCAGAACGCTTTAGAACAGCGGGGGGACTTTTTTCTTGCTGTTGTATTAAATTGCTGTGAGCTGACAGAATATAACGTAGCCTAATCTTGGAGATTATTCCTTCACATAGCGGTGCAATGCGATAAAATGTCAGAGTTGAACCAGGCATATGCATCAATTTTCATCAGACTCACCCTGGGTCGGGTTAATAAGTCGCCAAAATAATTCCACGAATCAAATCCCTTACTTCCCTGTTAACCGTCAAGCCAATAAACCTGTATGGAAATGAACACCTCTACTGAAATGTTAAATTCGTTAACGATCCAACAAAAGACAACACTGTCTCTCTCTCTCTCTCTCTCTGTCTGTGCACACACACGGTCTGGTTCTGGTGGTTAATGAACCAGATATGTGCTGTTTAGTGCTTATAACGGGCTGGGTGGGTAGCGCACTGCCATGAGTCCATGACGCTAATGTCTTATTACTATCTGATAGTTTGTGATTACATTCTGCTGAATCTGCAGCGTTCTCTCTCAGGTAAATGTAGTAGTACAATGTCTTCCTCTGATGTAGAAGTAGCCTACACTGTAAGTCAGTAGTAGGTTATAGAGTGGAGTTGCATATTAAGTGGTTTGGGGTCCTTTTGTAAGTCATTTTGGGGTACAATTTGTTTTTTATGAATTCTACAAGCAGCAATACCGCAGACCAAGCAATTATTGGTTCCAAACGGGCACTGCACTAGTAATGTGAATTCCAGGATGGTAAATTAATTTTCACCTCTCTGTACTGTATTTTCCTCCTCTTCTCTCTGCTCCGCCCCAGTCTGGGCAACATCTGCAAGAAAGATACAAAGTATGCCTTTTATAATCACTATAATCTTATAATAACCCTATCAAGAAACCATTATATTTCACACACTACATGTGCTAAATTGTGGGTGAATTGTAAGAGAGAGTCAGTTATGTTTATAAATGTGAATTCCAGCATGGTAAATCAATTTTCACCTCTCTGTACTGTATCTTCCTGCTCCTGTTCTTTCTGCTCTGCCTCAGTCTGGGAAATGTCTGCAAGGAAAATAAAAATATGCCTTTTTTAATCACTATAATCTTATAATAACCTTATCAAGAAACCATTATATTTCAAACATGTGTTTTAACCCTGTGTTCGATGTGTGTCTATGTTACTCTTGCAGCAATTTCTCTCTGTCCAAAACAAATTTCTCCTTTGGGAGACTAATAAAGAGACTTTGACTTTGACTTTGACTAAATTGTGGGTGAATTTTTACAGAGATAGTTGTGTTCATAATGTCAATTCCTGAACAGAAAATCTTTATTTTCACTGGTCTTTGTTGCTGCTAGTAATATTTGTTGTTAAGCTGGTTTTGATGCAAATTAACCCCTTGATGCCTGAATTTATTTACAATTATATAAAATGTAATATGTGTGTTTCTGGCTCCAAGCTGATGCTAAATTAAGTTGAGATTGTTAATTTGTCCATAGCATATAGAATAGATATAAATTTAGGTATGATGCAAATTAACGACAACAGGCATTTATGGTAAAATCTTTTACAAAATGGTAAAATTAATAAAACACATTTTCCCATCTCAGATAGGTAGATTTTATTCAGCAAGAAAGAAAAATACTACTCCTACTACTCCCTAACATTGAAAGTAGTTTTTATACATTCCATGTTACATTCTGTTTAACTCTTTCCTTGTTTCTCCAGTGCATAAGTGAACAAGAAAACACACTATAATAAGAATAACACTCTGTCAGTTTAACTCTGTCCTTGTTTCTCCAGTGCATAGTGAACAAGAAAACACACTATAATAAGAATAAAACTCTGTCAGTTTAACTCTGTCCTTGTTTCTCCAGTGCATAGTGAACAAGAAAACACACTATAATAAGAATAAAACTCTGTCAGTTTAACTCTGTCCTTGTTTCTCCAGTGCATAGTGTACAAGAAAACACACTATAATAAGAATAACACTCTGTCAGTTTAACTCTGTCCTTGTTTCTTTAGTGCATAGTGTACAAGAAAACACACTATAATAAGAATAACACTCTGTCAGTTTAACTCTGTCCTTGTTTCTTTAGTGCATAGTGAACAAGAAAACACACTATAATAAGAATAAAACTCTGTCAGTTTAACTCTGTCCTTGTTTCTCCAGTGCATAGTGAACAAAAGAACACACTATAATATGTAAATTAACAGGTCTGGAGAGAGGGTGGATTGCCTAATGTGCTTATTGTGAGATTGATTTGTTTAGCAGATACATGAAACAGTTAGTGTGCATGAGTCACTTGGGCAGGGTTTCTCAAACTTTACTGGCCTGCTTTTAGATTTCAAAGTTCTCAGGATAAAAACAATTACTGAACTTTTCATCTGTCATGTGAAACTGGGTCATGTGTAAAGTGACCATGTCACTTGAAGTGTCTTTGCGTAAAACAGTCTTACTTGTGGAATTCACGAAAGCAGTCCTTGTTTTTGTTGAGGCACAGGTGAATGGTGCACTTTGCACATTTAATTACAGTCTGGCCCTTGCAATGTGGGAGTTTGCAGCGTTGTCGCTCACTTTCAACCACTGGCCAGTGACCCACACCATCTGAACGGACTTCCTGTGTCGGCATAACCGTAGCTGGACCTCGATGTTTCTTCTTCTCAAGCTCCCTTTCAACATCCATTGAAGGCCGCCCCCTCTTCTTCTTTGACAGATCCTTCCCTTGCATGCGGAGTGCCTGTGCAATAGATGTTCTGAAAGCAAGCAAATCCTTCTGCTTCTTTCTTGGGACTGTCAGTGACTCGCAATCCCGCCGATACAACAACCAGCTGTTGACAATGACCATGTCCACAAAGTGAAAAAATAGTCTATGGTAGTACTTTTTTGACCTTATGTGGATGCGATAATATGCAATCAGTGCATCAAGAGCATCAACGCCGCCCATGAACTTGTTGTACAGGCTGATGATACTTGGGCATTCCACAGTCACTTTCTGTTTCAGATTTTTATCCCATCTTTCAATGTTGGAAACAGGCTGTGCACTGGCAAAAGTGCTTGCAACGATCACCCCTCTGTTGTCAAACCATTTGACTGCTCTTATTTCCACATTGTCAACAACAACCTGTTGCTCTTCAAGTGTGCCTCTTCCCTTCTTCTTCATTTCTGCGTCTGCACTGAAACTGCACCCTCGCAGGCGACACTGCCGTACAGTCCCAAGAGCTGGTATCCCATTGTTTGCAAGAGCAACAAACAAATCCAAGGAGGAAAACCAGTTGTCAAAGTACACCAGATGATTGACAGCACCATGGATAACTTGTGCAAGCTTTAGCACAATGTTTTCACTTGCCCCAATGTCTGGTAGTCCTGGTACAGGCTCAATTTTCCCTGTAAAGATGTCAAATGATTGCACCAGGCCTGTTGTGTCACAAAGCACAAAGATCTTGTATCCCCATTTGTATGGCTTATTGGGGATATATTGCTTGAGACTCGATTTTCCTTTGAATGGCACCATTTGTTCATCAATCGATAACATTTGGTCTTGAGGGAGAGCCTGAAATTTGGGGAGGAGTGAATCAATAAGAGGCCTGACTTTGAAAAGTTTATCACTGTTGTTGGGTGCCATGTTGTCATTGAAATGAAGGAAATGTTTTATTTCTTCCCATCTGTCTCGGGACATCACATCAGCAACATGCGGTACTTTTCATGCACTGGACCAGTACATTCTTGACCTTGGTAAATGGAAAACACTCATGTACACTACAGTGCCAATAAACTGCTCCAGTTCATTCTTATCCAATTTGAGAGCACCATTTGGATTTTGTTGTGTGCAATAAAGATTGCTTTGTTCCACAATAGTATCCAAAAGATCAGAATCAACAAAGTCTCTGAAGTATTGAATGGGCAGTCTGATTGCATCAGCATCTGGAAGAGCACCTTGCCAAACTGGAATGTCTTTTGCAGACTTATTTTGCTTGACTGTCTTCCATACTACCTTTTGTCTTTTTGTAGTGGTAGCTGATTTCCCTCTTCCCGCAGTAGCACTGGTGGTAGGATGTACATCATGATTTCCTTCGGAGTCTTCATCATTGTTGCTGTTGTCAGTACTCTCACCATCGCTGCTTTCATTGTTGCTTTCATCAACTGGTGTAGGAGTGTAGTCTTCATCAATATCCCCACTGTCACTGAGACAGCTGTCATCACTTTCGACTGATGGAATCCTGATTTTAAGTCCACCTGGTCGCTTCCCATAGAACGTTGTTGTATTCATTATATCTGTGTTAAAGGACAGGAATTGCTTTTATATCCTGACATGCAATTTTTATATACTTTTATATCCTAACATGCTATTTTTATATACTTTTATATCCTAACATGAAATAATCTGCCTAAATAAAATGCATGTGAGTGCTGAAAGCGATCTAAATACAGCATTATTATAGGTAGCCATTATAGCCGAATCCAGACGTTATGGACGAATGATGCGAATTTGCTACAAACATAAATCTACAAAGTACGTAAAAAAATATTCGTCACATGAAGTCTATTTGAATAACATAGCTATAGAAGCGATCAATAAGCTGGTACATATTTTTATCTTAGCTCAACTTACCTCATTTTGGGCAATTTCTCCACAATTGCGGCCTTGATATGCGGATTTTGCTAACCAAAACGTTAGCTTCCCTGAACCGGATGTAGTTCCCACTCCGACCAGTCCTACGAGAAACCACTGCGTGCAAAAGGTTCCTAGGTATGGATCGAATGTAAACAAACCGGCATTGGGGGAATACACGCGCTATCTGGCCTGCAGTCGGAATGGAAGGGGTTTGATGCAAATTAGCGACAGTCGGCGTTAAGGGGTTAAGGACTGCTTTATGTTAATAGCCTATCCTTTTAAAAGAGTAACAACCAAGTAACATGAGCTATTACTTGAGAATATGCTGTACTATGCATATTTATTCATGTATTACAGACCACAATTTGCATATACTGTATTTTGACTTTACTATATCTCAGCAGTGATAGAGATTGTCTATTCATGTCTGTGTTATTACTTTATCACTTTCACATATCCTGTGACTTACTTACACTTCACTTTGCGTTGACCTTGTAATGTCGACTTAATTCGCATTTTATGTAGCCTTTTGTATTCTGTATTGTATTGAATGTGAAACTGTGTTGTCTTCCACGTTTGTTTTTCTAGGTTGCTTTTACAAATGACAACCTGATCTCAATGGTCTAACTGGTTAAATAAAGGTTAAATAAAAAAAGTTATCATAATACTTCATGTATAATTTTCTTATGTCTACTTTTATGTGCATTTTTCTTATTTTGATGTGGATACATTTATTTTGAGTTGCTGTAACAAAGGAATTTGCTCAGTGTGGAATTAATAAAATCTATCTCATCTTATGGTTATTGGTCTGGCCACCCAGTTACCTGACTCTAGTCAAAACTTTTTTTCTTTTTTTAACAGGTAGTATTACACAGTCATACCATCAGTCATAGCTGTGACATTATGCGGCATAACTAAACCCTTACCGTCGTTATTAAAAGCTGCTGTCAAGTGGAACAGCTCAAGCTCCTGCTTGAGCTGTTCCACTTGCTCACGTAATGCGTCTCTCTCCCGTCGACGGGCCTCCCGCTCCTGCTTCAATGTTCGCCGGAGCCATCTTTCACGGGATTCAACAGCCCTCCTGAGACTATGCTCCCGGCACACCACATTCATTATGCCAGTGATGGCAGCCATCACTTGGGGGAACAAGGTGTGCCGGGGTGTGGCAGGGTCTCTGCAAGCATACTGCAATTACAAAAGAAACACTGTCATACAACTGAATGATCAAACACTTTACACAATTGATAGAGACATGGAACAATTTATTGAATGAATTATATTTTTCATTGTTGGATGTGTTTGTTTTATGGTTTAATCAGATTTAATATCATATTTCATTATCAAAGCTGAGAGGGGGGGGATACAGTTTCAGAGAAACACCTTTTTATTATAATAAAGAGGCGTGGTTTATGTCATAGGCTGTGTACCTGTGTTATTACATTAGTGTTACATGACAGTGATATAACCAAAAGATATACCCTGGAATTCATTGAAAACTTTTAATTTGCTTGAAAAACTCCTAAATAAAGTTGACTGAAAGAGACTATGAAATGTAAATGGTAATTATTTCTGACACAATTTATTGTACAGCTGAATATTGAGTTGTTGGTATTATGCATGTGTCATGCAGGCAGTTTGCATGCTCTAACTTGTTAATATGGAAGCCGAAATAAAAACTGACAGTTAACACGTTCATGACATGCAGACATTAATCCAAACACAAAAACACTATTTAGCCTACCGCAAAGAGCTGTAAGGCTTGTCGAGCCCTCTCTATGTCGTCATCTGCAACTCCTGGGATTTGCATTGGTGAAGCCATCTGAAGAAATAGAGGCAAAAATATCATGTATTTTAGCCATTATGCTAACCTGCCATGTGCTTTTTGGATTAGTCAACCTTGATCTAATGGGCTTTCAGAAAGTCTGCAATTAGGTTACACACAGTGGAACAATACAAGGCTAAGCCGTATGTTTAATAACACAAAGAAAAAAACATAAAACATCTATAAAAAGTGCAATATCTAGACATTTTTACTTACTTTAGTCGCAGTAGTCCAAATGAATGTTAATTGGGGTTTTACGATCCGTATCACCTTTTTTCTGTGAGATGTCACGTGATCAATAGCAGCAGCAGAGAAATGCACGGAATTTTTTATTTTTCTAGGATTTAAAGTTTAACTAGACATACTTAAAATATTTTAGTAAATGGCTTACTTAATTTCTGAAGCAAAATAAAAGAGAATCTTTATAGGAAAGTAAATGGGTATAAAACATTTGTTTGTGGATGGTGAGACCAGTCTTTCTATAGAGGCGTTCCAGTTGGAGACCTCTGGCTTTCAGTTGCCGCTGTTCAGAAGTAAACCAGGGTGCAGACTGGGAGAAGGAAACAGTCCGTGTTTTTAATGGGGCCAGGGTATCGAGGGGATGGTGTAGGCCACAATCTTAGTGACTGAGCAGTTCATCAGGGGTGGATGTGAAGTCGATGTTGGGAAGATTGGCAATACCAGAGTCTAGAGCTGCTGGGTCAATGGACTTAATGTTGCGGAAAGAGATTGTACGTGACAGTTTTGTTTTGAACAGTGTCCCCTTAGCATTAAATGAGATAAGTTTATGGTCAGAGATGGGAAGGTTAAATGCAGTACAATTTAAAAGGAGTGACACCAGAGCAGCAAAGTAGATCCAGCATATGGCCTTTTGAATGGGTAGAGAAATTAATAAACTGCTGCAAATCAAAACCGTCAAGGCATGATATAAAGTCTTTTGTAAGGTAGTTATTGTCTTTATGAATATGAATGTTAGTCACCAAGGAGAATAACATTAGGGGAAAAGGGAGAAATAAGTGTAAGAAAAGTAGAAAATTCATTGATGAATTCTGAATTGGGCTTTGCTGGACGATACACGGTGGCTACAATGATAGGGGATGGACCATTTAGTTTAATGACAAGGCACTCAAATGACTGAGAGTGGCACAGAGACAGGAAAGACTTTCCAGCTCTCGCGATAGATTATCGCGAGACCTCCTCCGTGACCTGTAGCACGGGGTTGACAGCTGTAAACAAACCCTGGGGGAGTTGCTTCGTTCAACTGAGAAAAGTCATTTGGTTGCTGCCAAGTCTCTGTCAGACTAAAGAAGTCATACTTGCGGTAATTTATGAGGTCCTGGAGAAAAAGTCCTTTGCCTGAAAGTGAGCGGATGTTGTATAATCCAAAGTGGAGATCACTAAGATTGTTCTTGTGGGAGACAGAGCTAGCGTTAGCCGACCTGGGTAGACTGGCTAGTACACTATGGTCCACCCTCCTGCTGGATGATCTTGGTTGACGGCGAGATGAGGAGCAGAAGGAGTTGATTGGAGTCATCGATGTTAAAACTCATTTGGGATCCACAGTGAAGATATCTCCGATGAGGTATGCGAACATTTTCCGGGCCAGGGTGCAGCGTCGGCTGCAGAACCGCTGGGGCAGTCAGATTGAAGCGGAGTCTGAGAAGCTCAGCAGCCGAGTATTGGAGCAGTAGAGAGGCAGAAAAACCAAGTGTAGCTGGTATGAACGCAGCAATCTGTGACGGCCAGGGCCTCAGACAGGTGAGCAGCTATAAGCAGGTGAGCAGCTACAAGCAGAGCTAAACTGATAGTATAATGTGATATCAGTACCAGTATATCAGCAGGGCAATAAACGGTTACAAGTTCAGTAAAAGACTAAGTTAAAAAAGCCCAATAAAAATTGGAGAGCAGCCGGAGAGCAGCGGCAGCAAGTCGCGCCATCGTTCACTCATTAGGAACATTTTGAGTTCCCCCTCCTTTGCCTCACAGTGGTTTGGTCCACTGTCTGCTGTACATTAGGAATCGGATCTGCACTCGACTCAGTCACATCGGTAGTGACATAATAAAAAAAAATTATTCATATATAGATATATATAGATAGATATAGATATATAGATATATAGATATAGATAGATAGATAGATAGATATATAGATATATATAGATAGATATATAGATATATATAGATAGATATATAGATAGATAGATAGATAGATAGATAGATATCTATCTATCTATCTATCTATATCGGGTGAGTAGATGATCTTTACCAGTGGCTCACTAATTTACATTATGATCAGCTAATTTAACAAGTGTACAAATCATTGTATTTCTTTTATATGGGGACACGTTTTCAAAATAAGTCATTTAGGGCTGAAACAATTCCTCAAAAAACTCGAATAATTCAATTACAAAAATGACTTGCCTCGAAGCTTCATTAAATCAATGTTACCAACATTGTATGCTGATGGACGGTGTTTCCGCACGGATCATTATTACTGTCGCACACCAGACGCTGCTCAGTCTGCTGCTGGCAACACATGCTAGAGCGTAAATAGCGAGGGGCTAAGAGAAGAGCCAGGCTGGAGAAAACTACAGAAAGTTTTCAAAGTTTGGAATCCGTTCAAACATAATTAAAACAAACTCTGTACGGTATGTCTACAGCAAAATTGAACTAGCTTACCACAATAATAGCACGATGTCAGTGCTTCAGCATCTCAACAGAAAACCTTTAGTCTAACTTCATCCTCCATTCCACAAAGCGGACCCGACAAAAGTAAATAACAGAATCGTGTGGACGATGGAACTACACCAAACACAACTACCAAAACCAAAGACAAGGAAATAGGTAGTGGTGATCACAATTTGATCTAAAGAGCTGACGCATTGACTATCCCTTCGTGAAAACAGCTGATTGTTGCGCACCACTTTCTCTCTCGCTCTCTCTCCATGGAGAAACAGCTGATCAATGACCTACTAGCATAAGTGTAACAGAGCTGTTTAGCATTGTAATCAAATATATAAATGAAAATAGGTTTATTATAACTATTTTACATATAGGCCTATATACAGATCAGTCTCAGGTTGAAACTGGAATTTAAGTTGCACAACTTAATGTAATGTTTATGTATGTTTAATGTATGCCTTAGTTTGAGGTTATTTGGGAAAAAAAAATCTTTAAAAAAAACAATGTAATATGGCACTTGAATGCACTTAATGTTTAGTTTTTTGAGATATGATATTGTAAGCAATGTAGGCAATACAAATTTAGCTTTTTCCGAAAATTTAACCAAACTATTGTTTATTATTGCTCTTCAATAAAACAAAAGTATTTTTTTATCCGATTAATCAATGGAATAATCGGTAGAATACTGGATTACTAAAATAATCGATAGCTGCAGCCCTTATCTTGACCACTCGCCATTACCTTGTTTTCCTGACTGTGTTGATGCGACTTGTACATTACAGCCACTCAAACAGGACAGTGACACGGCAGATATATATATATATATATAAAAAAAATATAATATTATATATAATATATTATATATAATATATATATATAATATATATATAATATATTTTTTTTATTTTTTTTATTTTTGAATACTTAATTAAGGCGGCAGGTGCGTGTTGTTAAGACGGGCCGCCTAAACTGGAAAGTGCTGCGGGAAACACTGCAATGAATATACGGACATAGAGCTGGGCAATATATCGATATTATATCAATATCGTGATATGAGACTAGATATCGTCTTAGATTTTGGATATCGTAATATGGCATTTGTGTTGTCTTTTCCTGATTTTAAAGGCTGCATTACATTAAAGTGATGTCATGTTCTGAACTTACCAGACTTTTGTAACTGTTCTATTATTTGTCTTTACCCACTTAGTCATTATATCCACATTTCTGATGATTATTTATGAAAAATCTCATTGTGTAAATATTTTGTGAAAGCACCAATAGTCAACACTACAATATCGGTGCGGCATCTATCGAGGTATTTGGTCAAACATATCGTGATATTAGATTTTCTCCATATCGCCCAGCCCTATACGGACATAAATACACAATTTGTATTCCGTGCTGCACTAGGCAACTCACCTTGGGCACGTCTCTGACAGTGGAATTTAACTTCTGCAGAGAGGTGGAGCCCTTGAGCCAATAATTCTACATAGATATTAAATAATAATAATGGACAACCAGTAAAACATGTCCTGTTCTCTTTATTTATATATTTTATACTGTCCAACCAGTCAAACAAGTCCCGTTCTCTATGTATTTTATACTGTATAACCAGTAGAACGTGCCCTGTTCTCGTTATTCATTTATTTTACACTGTACAACCAGTAAAACATGTCCTGTTCTCTATATTTATTTATTTTACACCGTACAACCAGTAAAACATGTCCTGTTCTCTATATGTATTTATTTTACACTGTACAACCAGTAAAACATGTCCTGTTCTCTATATTTATTTATTTTACACTACAACCAGTAAAACATGTCCTGTTCTCTATATGTATTTATTTTACACTGTACAACCAGTCAAACATGTCCTGTTCTCTGTATTTATTTATTTTACACTGTACAACCAGTCAAACATGTCCTGTTCTCTGTATTTATTTATTATTTTACACTGTACAACCAGTCAAACATGTCCTGTTCTCTGTATTTATTTATTTTACACTGTACAACCAGTAAAACATGTCCGGTTCTCTGTATTTATTTTATATTGTACAACCAGTGAAACATGTTAAGTTCTGTAGGCATGGTCTATATATATATATATATAAAAAAATAATACTGTACAACCAGTACAGCATGTCCTGTCCTCTTTCTGTCTTTTCTGTATTTATTTTACACTGTACAACCAGCAAAACATGTCCTGTTCTCTTTATTTATGCATTTTATATTTTACAACCGGTAAAATATGTCCTGTTTTCTTTATTTGTATATTTTATACTGTACAACCAGTACAACATGCCCTGTCCTCTTTATGTATTGATTTTACACTGTACAACCAGTAAAACCTGTCCTGTTTTCTTTATTTTATACTCTACAACCAGTAAAAAATGTCCTGTCCTTTATTTATTTTATACTGTCCAACCAGTAAAACATGTCCGGTTCTCTCCATTTATATATTTTATACTGTACAACCAGTACAGCATGTCCTGTCCTCTTTCTGTATTTATTTTACACTGTACAACCAGCAAAACATGTCCTGTTCTCTTCATTCATTTATTTTATACTGTACAACCAGTAAAACATGTCATGTTCTCTTTATTTATGCATTTTATATTGTACAACCAGTCAAACATGTCCTTTTCTCTTTATTCATGTATTTTACACTTTACAACCAGTAAAACATGTCCTGTTCTCTGTATTTATTTATTTTACACTGTACAACCAGTCAAACATGTCCTGTTCTCTGTATTTATTTATTTTACACTGTACAACCAGTCAAACATGTCCTGTTCTCTGTATTTATTTATTATTTTACACTGTACAACCAGTAAAACATGTCCTGTTCTCTGTATTTATTTATTATTTTACACTGTACAACCAGTCAAACATGTCCTGTTCTCTGTATTTATTATTTTACACTGTACAACCAGTCAAACATGTCCGTTTCTCTGTATTTATTTATTATTTTACACTGTACAACCAGTAAAACATGTCCTGTTCTCTGTATTTATTTATTTTACACTGTACAACCAGTCAAACATGTCCGTTTCTCTGTATTTATTTATTATTTTACACTGTACAACCAGTAAAACATGTCCTGTTCTCTGTATTTATTTATTTTACACTTTACAACCAGTAAAATATGTCCTGTTCTTTTTATTTATTTTATACTGTCTAACCAGTGAAACATGTTACGTTCTGTAGACATGGTCCATATATATATATATATATATATATAATACTTTCCAACCAGTAAAACATGTCCTGTTCTTTTTATTTATTTTATATTGTCTAACCATTAAAAAAAACATGTCCTGTCCTCTTTATGTATTGATTTTACACTGTACAACCAGTCAAACATGTCCTGTTCTCCATTTATTTATTTTACACTGTACAACCAGTAAAACCTGTCCTGTTTTCTTTATTTTATACTCTACAACCAGTAAAAAATGTCCTGTCCTTTATTTATTTTATACTGTACAACCAGTACAACATGTCCTTTTCTCCTTATTCATTTATTCACACAGTACAACATGTCCTGTTATTTTTTTATTTATTTATTTTTTGATATTTTATACTGTCCAACCAGTAAAACATGTCCGGTTCTCTCCATTTATATATTTTATTCTGTACAACCAGTACAGCATGTCCTGTCCTCTTTCTGTATTTATTTTACACTGTACAACCAGCAAAACATGTCCTTTTTATTTATTTTACACTGTAAAACCAGTCAAAGATATCCATTTCTCTGTATTCATTTATTTTACACTGTATAACCAGTAAAACATGTTGTGTTCTCTTTATATATTTTAAACTGTACAACCAGTGAAACATGTCCTCTTCTCTTTATTTATTTTCCACTGTACAACCAGTAAGACATGTCCTGTTCTCTTTATTTGTATATTTTATACTGTACAACCAGTAAAACAAGTCCTGTTGCCTTTATTTTATACTGTACAACCAGTAAAACATGTCCTGTTCTCTTTATTTTATACTGTACAACCAGTAAAACATGTTACGTTCAATCAGGCCAATGCAATAACTAAAGCAATTGGTGTTTTTAACAAGAAACAAGCCTACTTTGCAGCTGGTGAACGAAGAGGTTACCTTATACAAGTCTGTGGACTGCATTTCACTGGATTCCAACCCACTTGAATGGTGGAGGACCAATGAGCCCACACATCCTCATATTGCCAATTTAGCAAAGCACTACCTTGCTGTACCTGCTACCTCGGTCCCAGCTGGAAACATTGTAACTGCCAGCAGATCTGCCCTTTCCGTAGACAATGTGGACAAGTTGATTTTGTTTTGACAAAAAACATGAAAGTTGAATGAATCTGAGCAGGCCTTCAGCCTGGAGCTGTTAATGCTGCTGTGATTTTTGCATACCGTTACACCCTTAATATGTATATACACACACAGTACTGTGCCAAAGTCTTAGGCAATTGTGAAAAAATGCTGTAAACTAAGAATGCTTTCAACAATATAAATGTTTTTACAAAATGCAAAGTTAGCGACCAAAAAAAAACATCTAAATCACATCAATATTTGGTCTTACTACCCTTTGCCTTCAAACCAGCATCAATTTTTATATGTACACTTGCAAAACGTCAGGGAAAGTTGAGGTCGTCAGCCAAGGAAACTTGGTGCAGCAGATGAAAAACAAATCAAGCTTATATCCCTTTAACAACTGAAGATTTCCAGCAGTGCCATCAGCTCAGAACTGGCAGAAACCTGTAGGACCCGGTACACCCATCTACTGTCTGGAGAAGTCTGGCCAGAAGTGGTCTTCATGGAAGATTTGCAGCCAAAAAGCCAGACCTCTGACATAGAAACAAGGCCAAGCGACTCAACTATGCCCGAAAACACCGGAACTGGGGTGCAGAAAAATGGCAGCAGGTGCTTTGGACTGATGAGTCAAAATTGGAAATACTTGGCTGTAGCAGAAGGTGTGTTGTTTGCCGAAGGGCTGGAGTGTGGTACAATGAGTGTCTGCAGGCAACAGTGATGCATGGTGGATGTTCCTTGCAAGTTTGGGGCTACATTTCTGCAAATGGAGTTGGAGATTTGGTCAGGATTAATGGTGCCCTCAATGCTGAGAAATACAGCCAGATACTTATCCATCATGCAATACCATCAGGGAGGCGTATGATTGGCCCCAAATGTATTCTGCAGCATGACAATGACCCCAAACCAGTGCCAAGGTCATTAAAAACTATCTTCAGCATAAAGAACAACAAGAACTCCTGGAAGTGATGGCATGGCCCCCACAGAGCCCTGATCTCAGCATCATCAAGTGTGTCGGGGATAACATGAAGAGACAGAAGGATTTAAGGAAGCCTACATCCATAGGTTTGTGGTTAGTTCTCAAAGATGTTTGGAACAACCTACCAGCCGAGTTCCTTCAAAACCTGTGTGCAAGTGTACCTAGATTGATGCTGTCTTGAAGGCAAAGGGTGGTCACACCACATTTTGATTTAGATTGATTTTCTGTTCATTCACTGCTTTTTGTTAATTGATGAAAATAAACTAACACATCCATTTTTGAAAACATTCTTATTTTACAGAATTTTTTCATACCTGTCTAAAACATTTGCACAGTACTGTATATTATAGGAAATAACCCTAATCCAGAGCTCAACTACAATATAATCTTAAATAAAATGCACATTATATTCAAACAAATACAGTTAGCAGTGATTCTTACCGAGTGCAGCAGATATCTTGGCCATGCATGGTGAGTTGCTTTCACCACTGCCTCTGAAAATTGAAATGCAATTTATTATACATGTGTTCTGCCTTTTATGATTTGTCAACAAATAGAGGTGGGCGTTGTCATCTTACACTTACTGGACTTTCTGCTGCGCTGGGCCAGTTGTTGCCCTACCACTGCTCTCGACACGTCCCTCATCCTTGCCCAGAGTAAGGCATTTTTTGGCCTATTTCAACACCTTCTGGAGCCATACTTGAACAATATTTTATGAATGCAACGACTTCTGTCAAGTAGCTCTTAACTGTCGTCAGTTTTAGGTTTTGGTCGGCCAGATCTGCTGTAAATCTTGAAATCCAAAAATATAAATTAGGTCATGCCTTCTACTCTTTTAAACACTGATAATCCTTACAATTTTGTACTTACTTCCGGATTCGTCTGTACTCTTTAAGGAACAGATGGTTAACATGTGGAACAGCTGGCTCAGACATGAATCTCAGGAAGATACGAACGTGGTTAGCTCGCTGCCGGGCATTCTCTTGTATTTTCCGTGTGGAATTGTAACCTTCAGAGTTCTTTCTGAATTGCTCCACCGGTTTTACTAAAAATACAAGAATATACTTTTACAACACACAACTGAATTAAAAATGTAAAATAAATCTCATCTTATTTAATGACACGTAATAAATAAGAAAATATATTTCATTCATTTTTCATCCCTGCTTTATTTTCAATGTCTGGACCTGACACCACAGTTTTACTTTAAGTGCTTTTACTTTGAAGACGTACTAATATTGTCTCTTAGCTCAGGCTTTTTTTGGACAGATTTTGTCCAGAAAACCTCAATGTTTATAAACGCAGGCCCTATTGTATCGGCTGACTCTTTAGCGGCGTTACACCTGTCTAGTGTAGGTTATGAAATGTCTGTATCGTCGCTGCGCTGCATTTTTATGAACTATGATCCAGCCGGCTCCGTCTTACACGCTATTACTCAACCAACTGAAGTTAGTTGCATTTAATAACTTCTAATGTGTTTTTCGCCGTGGCGGCCGCAGTAACAGAGTTACCAGCGGAAACACTGGTACCAATACAGGTTTCCCTCTCATACTTAATATACAGCTGTGTTAATAACAATTAAAACTGTAGACAAATGTCGGGAGTTTGGACCAGCGGCGCTGTGTCTCTCCATGTTGCAGGTGAGCCGGCCGGTGTGTGAGTGAATGGGGGGGGCCTGTGTGGAGGAGAGATCCAAACACAGGCACGGCTTTGCAGAAGGAATGGGTCATGTAACGCAACATTAAACCACATCGATATAAACGACATTGCTGCGTTAGTGGAGAAGCAGTGGTTGCGAGGACGTTAGGTGGACCGGTGCGACCTGGGAAAAATCTTAGTCGCACCCTTACAAATTTTGGTCGCACTTTCGAGCCCTGTTGGCAATAAAACCCTTTTTGATTCTGAATAAGGTTATAAAGTGGCAGCGATCAGCCTCTTTCTAGATTGCAACGAAAGGCAGGATTTCATTCTGAAATCAGGCTGTCAAACGCTTCATTTTTTAATCACGATTTATCGCCAAATTTGTATAGTTAATCACAAGTCATCGCATGTTTTATCACATGAATACAATTCTATTATTTTGCATTTCAAAACTTTTTTTAACTACATATTAACAACGGAAAGCAATTCTTACCAGTGTGTCTCGGTTGGTAATCAAATTCATGCAAAATAAGTTACTTTTTGGACTTCGATTTGTATTTATTTTTTATTTACTGCAAACAAAAAGAAACGTTTGAATCAGTCACTCTTGCACAAGTCCTCCAAGTCCCTAATCTAACTGAGATGTAACACTAAGACTTTGCTTATACAGTACAAACAAAATGGTGCAGGACATTTGTAACACCTGTTTTTCCGAAAAAGTAATGTAACAATTCTCCTGGACGGAAAATGGGGGTGGAGTATGTCCCAAATGACAAAAACAGTCACACAACACAGTCCTAAAACCGCATGATGACAAACAGTCAATATAGTGTGCAGTAACTCTTCAATAGCGTCCTACTCACCGGTGTCCAGTGATCACAGGTTATGAGACACAGCGTTTAAAACACTCTGCAGGACTTCCAGCTGGGCTGCCTTCTCCGTGGAGTACAGGCTGTGTCACGTGTGAAAATACCGCCCCCCCTCCACAACTCTTTAAAAGTAAACTTTCCATTCACAATCTTATTGGCATCCATTTCTGCGACCCGCACTCCGTCGTCCATTTGTAACGTAACGTTAGTTAGTCTTGGCTGGCACAGTAGTTTTTCTAACAAGTTTGTAGTTTTTCTTCAAAAAAAGCCACAAAGTTTGCTAGGCCAAAAAGAACGTTAATCTCGCGATAAAAAACTTGACGCTGTTAACAACGCGTTTAACGGACAGCACTAATATATACATACAAATAATAATAATACCAAGACGTGTCCTGTAAAAAATGAGCCTTTGCATCAGACGCGTCGCAGTTAAGATCCCTCCCATTCAACATCAATAATAAAAAAAAAAGTTCATATATAACGTCACCGTGTTGTCGATTCGGAACCCATCAGCTGTTAGATCAGCATTCTTTTCTGGTTTTATGACCGAGTTTAGAAATTACATGAATTCAATTAAAAACGCTAAGGCCGTGAGATCTCTGGATCTATATGAGTTGCGTGTGACTTCAAATACTTATTAATAAGGTTTTATTATTCTACGTATTTATTTCTCTGCCTACCAGCTTGTCCACTCAGGCCTTGTGACTGTGGCTGCACCCCTGTACACTGATGTAATGTTGTATGTTATTTGTATTTTGAACTGTATCTGTCGGTATTGTTCTGTATGTATGTGTAAATAAATTAATTAATCAATAATACGCTACCTGCGTCTCAAACCTGCGGCCGCTTGGCTCTCGTGAGATTGTCGTTGCCTACGCGTGCGTGATGTCAGAGCAACGCTCCAACTCCATTCAAGTCTACCTGCTTTTTAATCAGACAATACTGCCAACGTAAGCTACGTCACAAGGAATGGCTGTTGGTGCAAACATTGACAAGCAAACCCAGTGAACGTTATTATCAAATAAACAAAGTAACAGGAATACACAATATCCTTGTCCTTGGAACCTTTTTATTTTATTAATAACTAACTAGGAAAAAGGTAGCAGTAAAGTTTTGTGTAAGAAAACAAAAACTGAAGTACAGCTACTATTTAGAAGAGACATGCCACTTCCTCAATCCTCAATACAACTATATAAGGAAAACCCGTAACGGCAAAGATGGCGGTTGTATGCACATGTCCCGCCCCTCCCGCTGGAAAGCCAATCATCTGCTTTTTAACAGTCAAGCCGGGAAACATTTAAGCCTATCGTCTGGTTCCACTGACGCATGCGCACAGTTGGTTTTGCGACAGCGGAGACAATTTGGCCACAGCGAGTTGTGGCGTGTCACGCCGCCTTCACACTGGCAGTTGAAATCAGCTCCGATACGGCCGGAAGTCATTCATTTCCTCTGGAGATTCGCAGAGCGCATGCAAATGGGTCCAAACCGGGTCCGAACGAGTGCAGTGCGAAAAAAAATGACATGTCAACATCCTGGGCAACTTTACTCCACGCAGCAGCCTTTCTATTTATATCTGTATAAGAGAGGTCCGAGAGAATCGGACATTCAGACACTTATCAGTCCTTCTAGTTGTTCTGCCATTTTTGTAAATCGCTTCCGAAGCTCTTCAACGGTGTAGTACGAGGTCCGCTGGGGGCGTATTACGGAGCTGATTTCAACTGCCAGTGTGAAGGCGGGTGTGTGCAAGATCAGATGGAAGAGGACGATAACAACGCCAAGGCACCGGACTACCATGGTAGTTAAAGCACAACACCGGCATTCTGGATAGAGACGTAAATGAAGTTGGTGTCGTGAACCCTTGCGCATGCGTATTAACAGTATAACCTGTGGGGAAAAAAGCGTTATTTTGAGGCAAAGTCATCAAACTTTTCCAGCGATTTTTATCATTCTACTGCTGTTTCTATACATGTAGTTTTTATGTCCCGATGACCAGTAAAAGTGCAGTTTTGACTCTCTGCCCATTCATTTAGATAGGAGTCCGAAATAGCTGGCCGGAGGCGTTGCCAAGATGGCGGCCGAGTGGCATGACTTGCCTAAAAGGACTTTGGCCAAACCAATGTTTGACAGTGTGCAATGTTAATTCATTTACACAAAGTCTGATAGAGGCTGTGTGAAATGTTTGACAGTAAATCTGCATTTGCAAGTGTAATCGTTAGTGGGTGTAACAATCCAAATAACTGCAGACCAAAGTGCTGTGGCTTACCCCCCGCTGCTTTTTCAGAGAAGTCTGCAGCTGCAAGAAAAAAATATCGGGTATGAGAAGTTGACCCCATACTGTGATGTGCACCAAGTTACTCTTTGCATAGACCCTGACCAGTTGTTCTGCATCCTCAGCTGTCAACCCTTCTTCGGACTCGCTGCTGCTGTCCAACTCGTCTGGCGGGTCAGTCTTTTCCGTGTCCTCCACCTTGCTTAAATCTCCCCCACTTGGTGGCGGCGGCGAGTCCTCCAGTGGTGGTGGTGGCTGCGGCTGCGTTGTCATTGGCTGCGTTGTCATTTGCTGGGACCCATGTGGTGATGGTGTTAATTGGGGGTTGCCGGCGCCATGGTACTGATATAGCCTCCTTGGCTGAAATAAAGTTACACGAGAGAGGTTGTAAAGGGTTTAAAATGCCGGCAGCCCATAACCACTAAACTGGTTTCAGAAAACATGAAATAGAATAAGTTAATCCAATTTGTAATTTGAGTTTGATAGAGAGTATGTGAAATGCTTGACAGTGTCTAATGTACAATCGATTATAATAAGTCTGATGATGATTGTGGGACGTGTGTAATTTGGCTACATTTTTTAAAATATATTATGCCACAGCTATAGACTTTGTATAAAACTCCACGTAAAAATATAGAAAAAGTGTTACGGCTTACCCTCAGCGACATCTTAAGGGGACGCTTTACCTGCAAGTAAAAAATGAGGTAAGCAAAGTTTATTTTTGAAAGTTTTTTTATTTTTTTATTTATTTTTTGTTTTTTTTATTTAGTGAGATGCTAAGTTATGCTGTGCATTGGTGCTTACGGCTTTTTGGTCATCTTCCTCCGACTCGCTGCTGTTCATCTCCTGTAAGGTACTGCATGGTGTGTCTTCATAGACCAGCAACTGTGGCTCAAGTGTCCGTGGCGGTGCAGGTGAACCAGTCTCTGTTGAATCCATGGCAACGCCGGACTGGTCATCGGTATCGGACGGTTCAGACGCGCTGTAGTCTGACTGGTCATCACCCTCCGGCGTCCACGACACGCTGTTGTCCGAGTTGTCGTCTGCGCTATCCTCCGAGGCCGGTGTGGTTGACGCTCCGCCGGCAAACTCATTTGATTGAACCTGAACCTGAAGCCAGGTGGTGTGTCCCGGGCTGCTGTGGGAGGGTGGAGAGCTCCTGTTTCAGCAACCTGTCTTCGATAGAAACACGAGGTGTGATGGCGGGGCGCTCCCCACACCCCACATGTGTCGTACAAAACGCCTGAAGCGTTTCCCAGTCCTCCTAAGTTGGAGTTTATCCCTCTTGAGGTTACGTTTTTCGAACATCGCTATCAGGTACTCTGTAAACAAGAGAAGAAGAAAGAGCAGAGTGTTACAGAAATGTCGGGCCATGCAGGCTGAGTAATGAATAATAATGCATTACTACTCAACAAACCAAAGTCTTTTTGGTGCTTCTTTGGGGCGCGGGGCTGGCTGGCCGAACCTGCTTGTTGTTTTGTTTCCCTGAGGGCAGACAGTTGTGAAGCTATTTCTTTCCTTCTGGAGTCCTCCAGGATCAATTTGATGTCCTCTTTCTGTGGAGACAGAACATTAGTTGGGACAGTGATCATTATTACACAATACATTATTGACCACTCAATTCATAGATACCAGGTCTGGACCCCACCGCTCTGAAATGACAGCAAAACAATAACATCTGTTTTTACAAAAGTGCAAGATGCATAACGTCATATCGTGAAGAGCTTTTAAATGCCGGTCGAGACGGATGTATTTTTGTCCATGGCATGGTGTCGCTGGGCAGCCTAGTGGGACTGCATATCTAAATAAACAGAGTCATACATTTTAAGCACAATAATCAGCAGCCTGTGTTTGTGTGTGAGTGCCATTTAACTTACCTTCCAGAAGCCATTCCCAGCAGGAGCCTGCGTTCTGTGCCATCAGTCACACAGTGAAAATCCCAGAGATGCTGCGGTCTATTGGCGTAGCTGTCTCTGCACAACGGGCAAGGTTTCATTGTTTCCTTTTGTTTTCTGTGGAGATATAAGTCAACAGGTGAAGCTCATGATAGAAACTGTAACAAGTAGAGATTAGATTAGATAACACTTTATTTATCCTACCATGGTGAAATTGACTTGTAACAGCAGGAGAACATAACATACACAAAATAGAAAAGGCAAGTAGATGTAATATGCCATTAAATAACAGCATAAGTAATTCACACACATTCAAAGTCTGTATTTCTTTGCAATAATTTTACAACTCTATTAGTATGACGAGTGTATAATAAAAGACACTCACCAGCGATCCAAAGTATAATGAGAACAAGTTGTTTGCCGCGTCTACTCCTCTCTTCAGCGTCCAATCTCCTCCGGGACTGTAGTTGTTGAGTTGCAGGGCCATTTATGTGAAGACACAGGCAGCCTATGAAAATGGAGGGCACATCCCACTTTGGAAGGCCCGCCTACATGTTGTGAATACGTCTTGAAGCAGCATATTGGGAAGACGGTTTGATGAGCATGCTTTGGAAAGGATGTAACCAGACTGATTCAGACGTCCTTACCAAGACGCCATGGACTCGGCGTTCAGAAGCATCAAATCCCTGCAAATTTACGGTATGTTTACAACTATGTGTTTTACTACTTGAAAACAGAAAATGGAACCAATACATTTGATACAAACAAACCATTTATTCAATATTTGAAATTACCTACATACACAACTATACAAATAAAATATTAAAAAAGATATAAACAAATATAAACATATAAACAAAGGACACAATATCACATCAGCCAGGAAAAATCTGGAATGCTGTCATCATCCCACTGGATGTCAGATGACAACAGCTGCAAGGAAGAAATAAAAGCTAAGAGACGTTGGTCCCCATACTGTGAGATGTTAAAGTTTTGCTGTGCACCTGTGCTCACCAGTTCCAGATCATCCTGGGGGTAAACCTGAGCCAACCGACTGCTGCAGCCCTCACTCGGGTATGGTGGCGGACAGCCAGCAGGTGAGGGAGAGCCAGCAGTCGGTGGTGACCCGGCTACCTGAGGTGGTTGTGGTGTAGCTACAGAGGCAGCTTCTCCACGGACAGAAGGACCTGCCTCCTCTTTCCCAGCTTCTGAGAGACGGAGGTGTGTATACAGTTACTCTAATCTGACCACTTTTTTCAGTAACGAGTAATCTAACGTGTTACTACTTCCAAACCAGTAATCGGATTAAAGTCACTGTGCGTTACTATTTGTCATTTTCCTTAGTAAAAATATATATTTTTGCTTTCTTCTTGCTCTTGGGGAGTGAAGTCACGTATGCGACAAGTCACGTTTTCAGCATATGGACAGTTCACGTGTACCACGCAGCGACACAAAAACGTAAACAACAATGGAGGGAGGAGAGAGATGTGCGTTTTCTAGCTGGAAATACAGTCACTATTTAGAGTTTGTGTCAGCTAAAGACGGCAATATTAAGGTTGGTTGTACACTCTGTGCTGGTGGCGACTACGTCAAATTTGTAGAAACATTTGGAGTCTCAGCGCTGCAGTCAAACTTACAGAGCAAGTCCCAGCAGGTGGTGCGAAGCAGAGAGAAGGAGGTCCCCCACCACCCAAACAACAAAAGCTGGACTTTTGTGCAAAACCAGTAAGTGGGGGAGAGTTGAAGAAGTTGGTCGGGCAGTAGGCCTATGTTGTAGCGGAAATGCTGCCCTTAAACAGGGTTGACTCGCTCTCTTTCGTGCCATAATAAACCAGATCCCTACTACTGGCAACGTTGAGCTGCCTCACAGTAAACCGTTTTTATGTTGAGGCTGTAGGGGTGTTGTCGGCAGCTGCTGCATGTAGCTAATAAAGTAACTTGTAATCTAACTTTGTTACTTTGAAAATCAAGTAATCTGTAAAGTAACTAAACTACGTTTAAAATCAAGTAATCTGTAAAGTAACTAAACTACTTTTAAAATCAAGTAATCTGTAAAGTAACTAAGTTACTTTTTCAAAGTAACTGTGGCAACACTGTGTATAAACATATGCATCTTTTCACCGCAATGCACGACACAGATCCGGAAAGATGTACCTCTGTTACCCAATCAGTACGGACAAAGTTACACTGAGCTTGTGAAGCTGTAAGTAGACAATCAGCTATTAGAGCCACTACTGGAATGAGAGGCAGATCCGCTCTGGTAAGTATTCATTAATAGGTATGAATTAGTGTGACAGCAAACATTACAGCAAGGATTTTGAAGTTCAAACTCACCATGGAGTTCCTCGCCGATGGACAGCAGCAATTGCTGAATCAGCTGTATTTCTTTTTTTTCAATTTTGATTTTTAGAAGCCTTTCATTCACTGCAACCTTTCGCTGGCTCAGCAATACAGCCGTCCTCGCCTCCTTCTGTGAACACAGAACATAAGCTGAGACGCTGATCCACAGCTGATAAATTACGGACCACTCACTCAAATGTCAATGTATACCAGGTCACCAAAATGAAAGCAAAGAAATACCATATGTTCATTATAAAAAGAGCAAAAGCCTACTGCCATGTTGTGCACGTTGACCAGGTGGCAGTCCAACCGCAAGAATGTGAATCCGTGGCACTTCACGTCTGGGCATCTCAGTCGGCCTCCATATCTGCACACACACCATATTGCCACACACAATATTGTTACACATTGCCAGGACATCATCAGCACCAGTAATCAGCTGTGTGTGTGTGTGTGTGTGTGTGTGTGTGTGTGGGGGGGATACACTGACCTTCCTGATGCCAGGCCTAGCATCAGCCTCGTCTCCTCCCAGTCCGTGACACCATGCACATTTCTTAACCCTTATGTAAACAAAAGTACGTAACCCTTGTTTTGTCCTTTGGGTCACTGGGACCCAAAGGACAAAACAAGGGTTACGTACTTTTGTTTACTTTGTTGAGAATTGATCTCTAAACCCTGTCTCTTGTAAAGTAAGTAAAGTTTATTTCTAGAGCACATTTAAACACAGTTTAAGCTGACCAAAATGCTGTACAAACAAGCACTAAGGTTCTGTATTAACCCTTGTGTTGTCCTTTGGGTCACCAAGACACAAAGGACCACACAAGGGTTAAGTGCCCGGACAAGTTGGCATATGGGCCCTTGCACTCCGGGCACTGTTTTTGTGTCATTTTCTGTGTGTGCAATGTAAAAGCAAACATCAAACATGTGGAGAAATAAGTCAACAGCTGAAATACAAGATTGAACTATTAACAAGGGTTAGGTTTGTAGAAAAAAATGTAACCAGTAGATGGCAGAATTGTAAAGCACTTTGTAGACCATGGCTGGACAAATCTTAGGGCAACAATATTAGAATCCAATCCAAATTGGTCTATAAAACAGAGAAGAAAGATAGAGAGAGGTTGGATTACTAAACTAGGAACTTCATGGCCTGGGGGACTTAATGAGAGATGAGGGGGGCTGTGCTTGACTCATGCTCATTGTTTATGCCTTACCAAAGGTATATGCATGTTTTTCTGTTTAAGGATGTTATATCTGTGTTGTGTGAATCTAGTGAGGAGTGTATTTCCAGATTCACCCACATATTGGACATGGCACTGTAAACATTTAATCAAATAAATACAGTTTCTCATATGGACTCCTGTGTTGTTTTGTGTCCGAAACACTTCTTTGTTATGCTGATTTTGTACAAATCTGTACTGCCTAAAATATTCTGCCTGGACCCTAGTCCTAGGTATAGTCAAAGGTTTTAATTTAGCCTTAACTAAGATATCACCTAAATTGGGATTTTTTCTAAAGGCAGCTATTAATTTGTGGTCCTTTAAAAATATATCATTACCCCCAGAAAAGAGGAAGTTATTTTTTAGTTCTCTTAACAAAATCCAAATTGGTATGCGAATAAGTGACTATAATCGGAATAATAGGGTCCAGACAGATAGGTCTAGGGACAGAGAAAGTACGGAGTGCTTGCAGTAGCATGGTGTGGGTATAACCTCTATCCTTTAAAGCTGAAAACAATATTTGGGTTGCCTCTTCAAAATCCTCCTGGTTGGAACATATCCTCTTAAACCTTAGTAACTGTGACTTAATTAGTCCAGCAAAGGTATGTCTCGGGTGGTGACTAGTCCTGAATAACAGAGCATGAGTGTCAGTTTCCTTAAAGAAAACTTTGACTTGTAGTCTGTGTCCCTCATCAAAATCTTTCCCTTTATAAGTCATAGTATCTAGAAAGTCAATAGAGGAAGGGTTAATTGTGTTAATTGTTTTTACATTTGAGGATATTATATCTATGCTGGGTGAAACGGGTGAGAAGGCTATTGCCTGATTCACCCACATATTGGAGGGAGCATTGATGGCATCTGATAAGGTACACACAGTTTTTGGTCTGGGCATCAAGTCCCTCTTGAGGTTTAAAAACTTCTTTTGTAGTCTGATTTTGAACAAATCGATAGTGTCTAAAAAAATTCATCCAGTCTCTTACTCTTGGGTGGATTAAGGAGTTTTAATTTGGATTTAACCAAAATGTCCTGAAGGTTTCTGTTTCTTCTGTAGGCCGCTATTAGTTTATGTTCAGGGAGAAAAATGCTACCTCCTGAGCAAGAAAAATTGTTTTAGTTTTTGGACAAATTGAACATTGTAGTTCGAATATTGAACAATGATAGGAAGGATGGAGTCTAGACAAATAGGCTTGACTTTTTCAAATGTTCTTAAGGCTTCCCGTAGCATAGTATAAGTGTAGCCTCTATGTACGAGGGAAGAAAAAAGAATTTTAACAGCTTGTTTAAAATCTTCCTGTCTAGTACAAATCCTTTTGAATCGTATGAGTTGTGATTTGACTAGACCTTTAAACGTATGTTTCGGATGGAAACTAGTTTTGTAGAGTAAGGAATGACTGTCGGTTTCCTTAAAGAATACTTTAGTGTCAAGCATATTTGTATTTTTAAACTGGGGACCCTTATAAGTAGTTGTGTCTAAGAAATCAATACTGTCATAACTGAGTATAGCTGTAAGTTGAATAGACTTATTATATTTGTTCATTTGGTCCAAAAACTGGTAAAATTCATCCCTAGAATGTTCCCAAATGCCCCATATATCATCGAGGTATCTGTAATAGTGAAGGGGCATTTTTACACAAGAGGCCAGAGCTCCCGTTTCCCATTCTGACATAAAGATGTCAGCGTAACTGGGAGCAAAGGAGCATCCCATAGCTGTGCCTTTAATCTGTAAGTAATATTGGCCTTCAAATTCAATATCATTTTTTGTTAGGTTAATCTCTAGGAATTGCAAAATCTCTTTGTCAGGCCTCTTGCTATCAGGGTGTTTAAAAAAAAAAATTTTGACAGCAGACATGCCTTGAGATGTCTCAATATTGGTGTAAAGACTGGCAACATCCATAGAGAATAAAAAGGCGGGATTTCTAATGTCCTAATTGTGTCAACAAATTGGTAAGTGTTTTTAATATAGCTGTCATGTTTAGTTGATAATGGGTTCAGATAAAAATCAACATATCTGGCCATATGGTAGGTTTCAATATTATAGTTGGAAACAATTGGTCTACTAGGTGGGACCTTGAAGGAATAGACCATTTTTCAGCTGCTTTATGTATCTTAGGAAGCATGTAAAACCTTCTAGGTCTAGCTATTCTGTTGCTGAGGAGGTAGCCTCTTTGTTTATTATTGATACATTTTTTATTATACAGAGAAGTAACAATTTCTTCGATTAGAGGGACCGTGTCTGTATAAATAGGATGATCTAATTTTGTATAGTAATTTGTGTCACTTAATTGTCTCAATCCTTCTGAAACATAGTCTTGCCTGTCCATGATGACAACCGCACTGCCTTTGTCGTCGGCTTTAAGTACGATGTTATCATTACTGAGCTGCTTTAAAGCCTCGGTCTCAAAATTGGAAAGATTAGGTTTAGTAGAACTGATTTTGTACTCTTTTTCTTTTTCTTTTTTTTTTTTTTTTTTTTTTTTTTTAAAGAATTTAGTTCCAATTGGATTAAGTCTGAGACTTCTGGTGGAAGCTGGGCCAGAGCAGGAGACCAGGTAGATTTTGGCATAAAAGGTAACATTATTGTATCTGGTTTGTTTTTATAGTACACTGCCAGTTTTAATTGCCTGTGATAGGTTTGAATATCAAATCTCATCATGTCTCTGATTTCTTTCTTTGTTTGTTTAGAGCTTGAAGGAATAAAGGTAAGACCTTTGTTAAGTAAACTCTGTTGAGCTATTGTTAGTCTAAAAGTGCAGGAGAGATTCACTACTGGGTTAGGGTTAGGGGAAAATAAAAAAAAGTAGGGTTAGGGATAAGGGTGATAGCCACGATCATCAAGTGATGATCCTCAACCGTGTGTTGGCCGACATTGTAAATCCGTCTTAACGGTGAAACGGTATGTAACAGATTCAAAGTGTGAAAATGTGTTTCATTGCAAAGCCGGATTCGCAATCTCATCTAGCAAAGCCGGCTTCGCAAGGAGTGTGTTTTTGACACTTTGAAAATGTACGTCAACCTGGGAACGAGGGTAAGGGGGTGATAGCCACGATCATCAAGTGATGATCCTCAACCGTGTGTTGGCCGACATTGTAAATCCGTCTTCGTAAGGGTGAAACGGAATGCAACAGATAGATTCAAAGTGTGAAAATGTGTTTCATTGCAAAGCCGGATTCGCAATCTCATCTAGCAAAGCCGGCTTCGCAAGGAGTGTGTTTTTGACACTTTGAAAATGTACGTCAACCTGGGAACATGGGTAAGGGGGTGATAGCCACGATCATCAAGTGATAATCCTCAACCGGGTGTTGGCCGACATTGTAAATCCGTCCTCGCAATTTCACCTCGCCATTGTAAAGCCGTCCTCGCAATATCTCCTCGCCATTGTAAAGCCGTCCTCGCAATTTCACCTCGCCATTGTAAAGCCGGCTTCGCAATAGGGTTAGGAGTTAAATACAAAGAGGCCTGTCGCCGGAGGCGGCGGGTCTCTGATTGCACTCGCTTCAAGTGAGGGCTGGTCTCCACCCACCCCACCCTCCCATGGGAAGGGGGCACCTGGCACAAAAGTGCATTAAACTAATCCCTAATGGTTAGTTTAATGCAGTTTAATGCAGTTTAATCCTACGGCAGCAGGATTGAAGCACGAACCATGGACTTTAGACTAATTCCCCCCTATCCTATCTCTCATTTAGGCCGTTGGGCAGGTGTGTGCCCAGCTTTTGGATCCAAGACCTCTCCATTCTCCTACGTTGCTGGACCGACCATGCTGGATTGGACTCCAGAATGGTGGCCCTGAGGTTGGTCCAGCCGTGGTCCACAAAATGTTGGACTAAGGGGATGTGTAGATTTTTTTGTCTGTTGATATTGTACCTGTGCTGGGTAAATCTGGTCAATAAAGAGTTACCTGATTCCCCCACATATTGCTTGGAACATTGTGAGCATCTAATTAAGTAAATATTTTTCTGATGTACAGTTGTATTATTTTGGGTTAAGAAAACCTCTTTTGAGCTTTGATTCTGTACAGTTTTGTAACTCCTGTAGAAATCCCCCTGTGCCCTGGTCCTCTGGGCTTGTAAAGGCCTGAGTTTGGCCTTAACTAAAATGTCCCTCAAATTTTTGTTTTTTCTGAAGGCTGCAATGAGCCTGTGGTCCTTCAGAAAAACGCTGTTACCTCCAGAGGAAATAAAATTATTTTTTAATTTTTTGACCAATTTCACATTTTCTGCAGAATATGTTACAATAATGGGCAGGAGTGGGTCCAGACAAATTGGTTTAGGCTGAGTGAAAGTCCTCAAAGCCTGCCGTAGCATGGTGCGGGAGTACACCCTAGTGGCCAATGCGGAGAATAGAATTTTAGTTGCTGATTTAAAATCTGTCATTCTGGTGCATATTCTTTTGAATCTCAATAGTTGAGACTTTATCAGACCAGCAAAGGTATGGCGTGGGTGGTGACTGGACCTGAACAACAGCGCATGCGTGTCTGTCTTTTTGAAAAAAACTTTGACATCCAGTCTGTGTGTTGAGGAGAAGTCATCCCCTTTGAAGGCCGTCGTGTCCAGGAAGTCAATTGAGTCCTGATTAATGTTTGAAGTTAATTTAATGGGTTAGGGTTAGGGGTAGGGTTTTGCCATACACAATGAATGGGGAATGTCGAAATTCCATAATTCCAAGACTTATTTTCATCTATTAGACGGGAATGTGGAATGTGGAATGACGCCTTCCACATTCCATGATTCCATCTTTTGAAATTCAAAATGTGGAATCTTGGAATCAGTTCACGAATTGACCATAAGATGGCGCCATCAGACCATTTATTAACCAGATTCCAAATTTTGATTTCACCTTCCATTTTTCACCATTCCATATTTCCTTCTACCACATTCCATATAAATGACACTCAGTCCATATTTCCATCTGTTACCATTGTTAAATGTCAAAAGTATTTCAACCAGAGAAGGGGAAGAAGCGGTTACGGCTCAACCGCTTAGGGTTAGGGGGGTTAGGGGAAAATAAAGAAAGTCTCGTCGCCAGAGGGTTAGGGTTAGGGGTCAGGGTTAGGGTTAGGAATGATAAATTTATCACGATGAAACCCCCCGCTTCGTCCGACGACTGAGCAGTTCGATAGGGAATCAAAGGCAAGGGCACGGGCCGGCGCACGTCAGTGATAAGTTCTCAATTCCAGCAATATCCAATAAGGTTTTTTCATTTGATTCACAATCTCGTGTTTCTGTTATTGTCAAATCTGGTACGGATGTTCCAAGGTGCCAAGGAGGAGGGGTCTGGCATTGTGCTTAATTTTTGGGAACTTTGGTAACGGTCATGTCGTTTTATCTGCGATAGAGAAGGTCTGGCATTGTATGTAATTCTTAAGGAATTTTAGTACCTGCCACGGTCGCTTTATCTAAGGTACAGAAGGTCTGGCATTGTGCGTAATCTTAAGAAATGTTGGTACCTGTCATGGTCTTCTCTTTTTTTTTCCTTTTCTTTCCCCACTTTCTTTATCACTGCACTGGTTGCTATATCTGCGATAAAGGAGGTCTGGCATTATGTGTGATTCGAAGGAATTTTGTTACCTGCCACGGTCGCTTTATCTAAGGTGCCGAAGGTCTGGCATTGTGCGTAGTCTTTGTAATTTGAAGGAATTTTGCTACCTGCCATGGTTGCATAATTTTAAAGAACGTTGGTACCTGCCATGGTCGTCCCTCTTGCTTTCTTTTCTTTCTTCTTTATCTGCTCTGGTCGCTATATCTGCGATAAGGGAAGTCTGGCATTGTGTGTAATTCTAAGGAATTTTGGTATCTGCCATGGTTGTTCTACCTGCAGTAAAGAAGAATAGAAAGAGCGGGGAGGAGAGTTGGTTGTTAAAAGGTTGAATAGTTGTTTTAAGTGAGAAGGGTTATTATATTGTTTAGAGGTTAAATTGTTGTATTAATTGAATAAAAGTAAGTCTATTTTAGAAGCTAAATTTCAGGACACATCATCAGTAGTGTACCTCAGCATCATTGAGTGTTTCGGCCATTATCACTAGACACTCTCCGCCAAGGACGGCCCACCGGGGTTGATCAAGTCCCGGCGTGTGTCCCTTGTCCAATTAAGTAAGTTTAAACAGTTCAAGAGTTAAGATGAATATAATAGTATCAATAATATTATAGTCTTTCAATCAATACATTAAGATTTTTAAGGTCCATGATCCAGGTTAAGCCTAAAAGTTATTTTTGCTGCAGCATTGTTGTTGTAATTTAACAAAGTTGTTGAGTTATAATAATATGAGACAAGATAGAGACCTGTAAAGTAAAAGGCAGTTAAGGGTATGTATAATAGTTTAAAATTAAACTTACCACCTGAATGACAAGGGTGTCTGTTAACAGCGCAAGCTAGAACCACCCAGGTCAAACAGGACCGAGGGTCCTGGAGTCCAGGTCAGTCTTTTCAATTCCTTCCTGTGTTCCATACATCGCACAACTACAGGAGGCGCAATCAAAATCCAATCGGATTGGTAATTTGCGCCCCTGTAGTCTTCCTTCGTAACAGTCGGTTGCATTATGGTTAGGGTTAGAAAATTTTAAACAAGGTATTTCAGCGATTAAAAAACACTAGGAAGGAAGGGCAGGAATCCCGAGTAAAATTATCTAAGTTTTGTTAATGTAGGACCACGGGAAGCGGGTGAGAATTAGTTTTAAAGGCGAAAATAGTTAATTATGCGAAAATGGGCGTGGCTAAGGCTTTTTGCGCTATAACTTCGCTTCTGAAGGTCCTAAAGCCTTGGGAATTAGTTTGATAAGCGTCTTTAAGTCTTCTGTTCAAATTAGTGTGGGTCACACATCCGTGGGCAAACCGGAAGTAGGCGGAATTTCACTTCCTGGTTGAGTTTTTTGTTTTTTCTTCATGTTTAAAGGTCCCAAACATTTGGAATCTAGTCTACTTTAAATTATATAATTTTTACGACGAGTTAATATCGATACAGTGTCCGTGGTTAAAGGTCTATTTTCTAAGCTTCAAATTCAAATTAAATCTAATTAGGGATAGGTTTAAGAGTTAGGGTTAGGGGGTTAGGGTTAGGGTTAGGGGGTTAGGGGTTAGGGGTTAGGGTTAGGGTTAGGGGTTAGGGTTAGGGTTAGGGTTAGGGTTAGGGGTTAGGGTTAGGGTTAGGGTTAGGGTTAGGAATGATAAATTTATCACGATGAAACCCCCCGCTTCGTCCGACGACTGAGCAGTTCGATAGGGAATCAAAGGCAAGGGCACGGGCCGGCGCACGTCAGTGATAAGTTCTCAATTCCAGCAATATCCAATAAGGTTTTTTCATTTGATTCACAATCTCGTGTTTCTGTTATTGTCAAATCTGGTACGGATGTTCCAAGGTGCCAAGGAGGAGGGGTCTGGCATTGTGCTTAATTTTTGGGAACTTTGGTAACGGTCATGTCGTTTTATCTGCGATAGAGAAGGTCTGGCATTGTATGTAATTCTTAAGGAATTTTAGTACCTGCCACGGTCGCTTTATCTAAGGTACAGAAGGTCTGGTATTGTGCGTAATCTTAAGAAATGTTGGTACCTGTCATGGTCTTCTCTCTTTTTTTTCTTTTCTTTCCCCTTTTCTTTATCACTGCACTGGTTGCTATATTTGCGATAAAGGAGGTCTGGCATTATGTGTGATTCGAAGGAATTTTGTTACCTGCCACGGTCGCTTTATCTAAGGTGCCGAAGGTCTGGCATTGTGCGTAAGAGTGTTGGTACCTGTCAGGGTCTTCTTTTTTTTTCTTTCCTTTCTTTATCTGCACTGGTCGCTATATCTGCGATAAAGGAGGTCTGGCATTATGTGTGATTCGAAGAAATTTTGGTACCTGCCACGGTCGCTAATCTAAGTTGCCAAGGTCTGGCATTGTGCGTAGTCTTAAGGAGTGTTGGTATCTGTCATTGTCTTCTCTCTTTATTTCTTTTGGTCGCTATATCTGCGATAAAGGAGGTCTGGCATTGTGTGTAATTTGAAGGAATTTTGCTACCTGCCATGGTTGCATAATTTTAAAGAACGTTGGTACCTGCCATGGTCGTCCCTCTTTCTTTCTTTTCTTTCTTCTTTATCTGCTCTGGTCGCTATATCTGCGATAAGGGAAGTCTGGCATTGTGTGTAATTCTAAGGAATTTTGGTATCTGCCATGGTTGTTCTACCACCTGAATGACAAGGGTTAGGGTTAGGGTTAGGGGTTAGGGTTAGGGGTTAGGGTTAGGGTTAGGGTTAGGGGTTAGGGTTAGGGTTAGGGTTAGGGTTAGGGTTAGGGTTTATTAGGGTTAGGGTTAGGGTTAGGGGGTTAGGGTTAGGGTTAGGGTTAGGGTTAGGGTTAGGGGTTAGGGTTAGGGTTAAATACAAAGAGGCCCGTCGCCGAAGGCGGCGGGTCTCTGATTGCACTCGCTTCAAGTGAGGGCTGGTCTCCACCCACCCCACCCCCAGGGAAGGGGGGCACTTGGCACAAAAGTGCATCAAACTAATCCCTATTGGTTAGGGTTAGGACTAAAGAGACTAGGGTTATAAAATCCAATTTAGGGGTCCAGATTAAAGGTTAGAAACCCCGGTTGTGGTTAGGGATCCCATTAGAGGTCTTGGTTAAGGTTAGGACCTTTGGTCAGGGTTTGGGAGCCCAATAAAGGGTCCTAATCTAAGATTAGGGGCCCGGGTTAAGGTCAGGCACCAGGTCTGTGACCTTAGGATTAGGCACCAGAGCAGGGAGAGGTTAAGTTTAGGGTTAAAATTGTCTAGGTCAGGGGATAGACTCGACTATTTTTCGTTGAGGCCCTTAGGGACCAGTGTCCATAATTTAGAGATCCAATTCCGTTCGGTTTTACGTCCTGACCTGTACCGTCCAACTAGGATTCGCCTCTAAAATCGTCCGCCCTTAAACTCTGCCACTCGTGCTCAATAAAATGGCTCACCAGAGGATTATTTATATTCCTATGGTTGACAACATTGTATCTATGCTGTGTAAAGCGTGTTAACAATGTGTTCCCAGTTTCCCCGACATATTGTAAAGTACATTTAACACACCTGATTAAGTAAACACAATTTCTGGTGTGCACATTAGTGCCTGTCTGAGTCCTGAAGACTTCTTTTGTTGTGTTGTTTTGAACTGTCCTATACTGTCTGTAGAAACTGTCCAACTTTTTGGATTTGGGCTGGTTCAAAGGCCGTAATTTGGACCTGACCAAAAAATCTCTTTAGGTTTTTGTTCTTTCTGTATGCGGCAATAAGCCGATGGTCCTTTAAGTTATTTTTCCCCTGAGCGATTAAAATTATCCTTGAGTTTTCGGACAAATGCGACATTAGCCTCTGAATATGTAACAACAATTGCCAGGGTGGCGTCAACGCAGATAGGTTTGACCTCCTTAAACGTCTTAAGGGTACCCCGTAGGAGACTGGACGTGTATCCTCTGCTTCGCAAAGCTGTAAAAAGGATTTTGACTGCAGCTTTAAAGTCAGTTTGTTGTGTACAGATCCTGTCAAACCTCAACAACTGGGACTTCACTAGGCCCGCAAAAGTGTGGCGGGGATGGTAACTGGACCTGTACAGAAGCGAGTGACTGTCAGTTTCTTTGAAAAACACTTTTATGTCCAACTGAAGTGTTTCTGTGAACTGTGGACCTTTAAATGTTGTTGTATCCAGAAAGTCAATCGTGTTTGGGCTCAATGTTGCAGTTAAGGAAATGGAGTCACTAAATTGATTTAATTTGTCCAAAAACTCATAGAATTCTGCCTCGGAGTGAGTCCAGACCCCCCATATGTCGTCCAAAAATCTAAAATAATGGAGGGGCTGGAGAGGGCAGGAAGCCAGAGCTCCCTCCTCCCAGCGCGACATAAAAATGTTTGCATACGCAGGGGCGTAAACACGCCCCATCGCAGTGCCGCGGACCTGTAAGTAGTGATGGTCGTCGAACTCGAAATCGTTCCTGGTTAAGCTGAGCTCGAGCAGCTGAAGGAGCTCTTTATCGGGCCTTTTAACATTTGGATGTTTTTGGAAGGTTTCTTTAACCGCCGCCAAGCCGTCTGGAGTGCTGATGTTGGTATACAGCGCCTCAACATCCATCGAGAAAAGGAAGGCCGAGGCGGAATCTTCAAGGCCTTAACCGTTTCCACAAAATGATACGTGTCTTTTATATAAGCTTTATGTAAAATCGACAGCGGGTTCAGATAGTAGTCGATAAATCGGGCAGTGTGGTAAGTTTCACTACTGCAATCTGAGACTATTGGTCTCCCTGGAGGGACTTTAAAGGGCACGGACCATTTCTCACCTGCTTTATGGATTTTTGGGAGGAGGTAAAATCTTGAGCTCTGGGCTCCTTATCGCTCAGGAGGAAATTCTTCTGCTTGGTGTTAATGAACTTTTTGGCATGTAAAGTGTTCACAATCTTGTCAACCATAGGAATAGTTTGTTTAAAGATGGGTCCATCTAGTTTCTTATAATAATAAGTGTTATTTAGCTGCCTAAAACCCTCTTGGAGGTAATCCTCCCTGTCCAATATGACCACAGCGCTTCCCTTGTCCGCTGGTTTAATCACCAGATTATTATTAGAGCTAAGTTGGTCAAGAGCTTCTAATTCATAGCGTGACAAGTTAGATTTAGTCCAACCGACTCTATAGTCATTTTGGAGAGCAGTCATGTCGAGTTGGATTAAATGGGAAACCTCTGAAGGAAGATGGGCTAAGGCAGGAGACCAATTAGACTTTGGTAAAAAAGGTAGCTGTATCGAATCTCTTCTGTCCTGGTAATACACAGCTAACTTGAGATGTCTATGATAGCTCTGTAAATCAGCCCTAAGAATATCCCTCACCTCTTTGTTGGTTTGCCTCTGGATGGACGGGACAAAGGTCAGGCCTCTGTCCAACAGAGAACTCTGTGCTGCTGTTAAAACAAAAGACTTAGAGAGGTTAACAATAGTTTTTAAACCCACAGCCTTTATGGCCTTCACTGGGTTAGGGCGTTTAAACAAGACAACCAATGTTGGAACATGTGTTGTGCAGTAGAGTCAGTCCAATGGATCTTGTCTGCTCTGGTGATGAAAAGTGTTCTCGATAGCTGAGGAATATGGTCAGGATATGTGACCAAACAGTCATTAATTTCCCGCAGCTGTTCCTGTTCCTGGACAGACAGCTGACGTGAAAAATTAATAATCGGGATCAAAATCCGTGCCTCAGGAAAAGCTTTAGAAGCCATCTGAACAGTTCTCTCAATACATGGAATGGTTACAGTTTCTGCATGTTTTTTCCTATCATTAATGCCAAATGAGAGAATGAGTTTCTCAACCTCGTGCGAGACAGGAGTGCGGGCCAATAGAGCTTCCGCGTGTTCAAATCTAGCTCCCGGATAGCTCTCAATCTGTATGTGTGTTTCTTTGTAAGGGGCAAACGACTTAAATTTGAATCGCCCAAATAGACCCATTTTTTCCTAGCTATCAGAGACCACTCGTGTAGTTTATCATCAGAGCTCACATGCCTATAGGGTGAACAGAGTGTTTCAACAGTAGGTGGGTCAAAGGTCAGCCTAGTTTGAATGCGTGCAGTGTTGAGTGGCTTGAGGCTCATGGAGCGTGAGATACCTTCTGTGATGATCTGTCCACGAGAGGGCTGCACAGTAGCTCTACGTGGGGTCTCAACATCTGAGATCGTGATGCTGAGAGGGTCAAGGGCCTCCAAGCCCGGATCGGGAATCTCAGTGGCCACCACCTCACCAGTGGTAGAGCGTAGCACCTCGAGTCGAGCTCTCATGTTCCCCAGAACGTCAGCTTCAGTTAACCCATCGGTGTCGAGGTCAGGTTGCGGCTCAGCTTGTGCCGCGGCGGGTTGGTGAGGCGGGGGGGTGGGAGGGACAAAGGAGAAGGTGGAATCCTCAGAGGCATGGGGGGAGGTGGTGGTGGGGGGAGGAGCAGGAGAAGACTGAGCCAAAGGTCGAGGAGGGGGCCCCCCCAGCTCACCTTGTTCCTCCGGCCCTGCTGTTTCCCTCCGATGTCCTTGGTTTCCAGCATCGCGGTGCACATCTGCCGTCACTGTCACAGGTCCCGACGCCTGAGCAGGTCTCCCAACGTGGTTAAAAACCCTCGGGCGCGTTGGGGAAGTTGTTGTAGAGCTGGAGTTTCCTCTGGATCCTCCACAATCACTTCATTCCAGTTCTGTTGTAGCCTCGTCCGAGTCGGCTGTGCGGCTCTGCCTCTTTCTCCCCGTAGATTCGCCACTTCATTCTGGATTCCAGGTATGTTGAGTGTACGCAATCGGGTAGCAGGTCGTGTAGCGGGCTCAGGGCGAGCTGGCAGGGTCTCCAGGATTTTAGCATACACCGTATCGAGCGTGTCCTGTGACAATCTGCGTCTAAAATGGCTCTTTGGCCCACGCTGCCGCTATGTCAAAGTTTGTTTGCCAATCATCTAGCTGTAACTGCACCAAGGATCGTAAGTTGACTTTGATAGACTCAACATAGTGTCTTTGTAGGATTAACAGAGTGGATTCTTGCCATATTTCTGCATTTTCCCTAATCAAAGCATCTGTCTCAGTCGTAGGATCCGCCGGTTTTATCGACCCGGCAATTAGCTTGGTGAGCTTAGCAATACCCTGCGGAGGGTCCTCGGCAGAGGCGTTAGAAAGATGATGTGCAGATTTAATAATCTTGTGAATGGTGCAGGTTACAACAGTGAAGTTAGGATCAGAATGGCGTTGCGCACCGCGCTGGGGCTGCTGTCTAGTATTTCTGTTATTATTTGCCCACCTTTGATTGTTGTAGTTGTTGCTCCGTTGGCGTGGCTGCTGTGGCTGCTGCTGGCCTCTCTGCCCGGACCTGCCACGGGATCGCGAGCCACTTTGCCAGCGGGCTCCGCCGTTATTGTTGTTGGATCGGCCGCGCGGCGATTATAACTATTATTCCGGCGTCCGTTTCTGCCTCTCCAGCCTCCGTTACCCTGCCAGTTATTATTAGCTCGGTAGCTGTTAGCTCGACGGTAGTCGGGGGCTCGTTGTTGGGGGCCGTTAAAGCCAGCAGGTGTCTGACGGGGGAGATCGTTGCGTCTAACCGGGCACGTTGTGTCGGGCCGTTGTAGCCAGCGGGGGGGCCGTTGTTGCGGTCCGTAGTAAACATCGGACCTGGCTACGTCCGCATAAGTAGCTTGGGATGGACGTTGCTAACTTCGTCAGCATAGTGCTGCGTGGGTCCGTTATCGTAAAAGCTACGTTGGTAATCGTTAGCAGGCTTGCTAACGGGGTAGCGTTGGTTATAGGTTGAAGCATTAGCTGAATAGTTAGCTCTTTTAGCATTCACAAACACTGGTTCACTGCTATCTGGGTAGCTAGGCCGCTGATGACGTTCGAACGAGGGCCGACGGGGCTCGGGGGTCCGGCCGTAATCTCTAGTAACTAGCCGACCTCTCCGATAACGTACCGTGTTCCAGGGAGGCTCTTCCTCGTAGTCATCCTCAAAGTAGTCCTCATAGAAATCCTCCATGTTGCAGCGGACCACAGGCAGTGAAGCAGGAGAAAAAAAAAAGCGTTTAGCTCACTAAACTTAGCACAGCTAAAATAGTTGAAAAATCTTGTAGACGTGATGGTGTTGTTGTCAAATATGTTTATTGTAATTAAACAACAAACAGGCAACGACGCGTTTCGGCATTAAAGCCTTCTTCAGGTTGCAAAACAGACAACAATGTACAGAGTTTACATCCACAGTGTGTCAAGGCTACGCTAAAGGCGGGTAGATTGCCGTTACCTGAAGCGCCTTCCTGTATACGCCCGTGTTGTGTTCAAGGAAATCCGAATTCGGAACATCTTATACTTTTCTCTCCAAAAATCATCATTATACATACAGTAAAATAGGTAATTACAATAGAATATTCTGTGTGGATAAATCAACACACATACATATGTACACACCATCATGTAATGAAGAACAAAGAACGCCTTTTTTAAGCTGTAAAAAATACATTATCAGTTCCTCATGAATTGCACTTAGCGAGAATGTAAAAAACATGGCATGAACGTCTCACCAAAATGTCAGATATCATTAATGGCATGATGAAAAATCATGAATGAAACGTGAGAATCATGAATGAAACGTGAGACCCATCGTGGAACAATAAGCACTTGAATAATCCACGAAGCTGAAAAGTCCCACAAACAATGCACAAGCACTTCATCAGTCAAAAGAGTTGCATTTTTAACTTCTTTCAACATTTTTAACTCCCAGGAAAAACACACAAAAAAAAAAACGACCCACAACAGTGGTGATATACTTTTTAAATATATTAATTAAAGTACTGCTAAAAATAGCTTTTAAATAGAAAAGAGAGTTCTATTTGTACGTTTCTTATGGGAGAAAAAAAAGGTTAAAAAAAGGCATAATATGTGTACAGTTTAATCATAAAGAGAGATTGCAAAAATATTCATATATGGAGAGAAAACAGCAACAACAGGACGTAAAGGAGGAGGCCAACCTGTAGAAAATGATTATTCCTAAATTGAAAGGTTTTTACCTGGACTTGCTCCACTGTGGAAAACATCATCAAAATACACCATCACGTAAACAATTAACTATTGACAGGAAGTCATATATTACAGTCTTTATTCAATGTCCTTTTAAAATAAAAAGGTGAAATAAGGTGTTCCCCAGTGAGGAAAAAATAGTTCTTTCAGATCAGGGACTGTCCATTCGATTCCAGCAAAAAGGAAGAAAAACTCAGGGGAACAAAAAACACCTCAAAAGGAGGGATACAGTCCGAAAAAGGGTCTTCAGTATCAAACGTTCTCATGCTGGTGCGGTGAGAAATCTCACCCCAGCTTTGCAAACTAGTTGCTGCATTTTTAGTCCTGTGTTGTGTGTCCAAAGTCTCCGCAACAAGCTAGTGACCACACACAGTAGTTCAGTCTCTTGAATTAGTGTGGTAAAATAATAATCACCAATGTAAGGCAAGCTGGTCTTTAGTGGGTTCAGGCCTTCATTGAGTGTAGTTTGTGTTCTAAAACAAGGCTCCAATGACCCACCAGTGTGTTGCCTAGCAGTATGTCAGTCGTTATAAAACATAAAGGGTCTTAGTCTTATGTAATCACAAATGTATGTATGAGATCAAAAGTTCAGTCTAAAAATAGGTTCCAAAGAAAAAGGTCAAAATCAAACAGACATAACCTCAGGTCAAAGGTCAGTCTGGATATGGCCCCTATCCCGTCCATCCAGAGGCATTCAGGACCTAAAAAGCTAATAAAATCAACCCAAAAGGGGATTCTTTGCACACATACATGTTTTGTAAAATCCTCAAGTTTTCCCAAATAAGGTTGTTAGAAAAATATTAGTAAAAAATACTCTGTATGGAGAACCACATCTAAGCAGGATGTGGAGAATAAGATTAAAAGGAAGGGACGAGCAGATGAGTGGGCTCAATCAAGTGAACCTCCCCCAGGGAGGGAGGAGGGGTAGAGAGGCCCTCACAAGAGCACTGGCTGGATTAGGAGTTAAATACAAAGAGGCCCGTCGCCGAAGGCGGCGGGTCTCTGATTGCACTAAGCTTCAAGTGAGGGCTGGTCTCCACCCACCCCCCCCCCCCCAGGGAAGGGGGGGTTATAAAATCACTTGGCACAAAAGTGCATCAAACTAATCCCTATTGGTTAGGGTTAGGACTAAAGAGACTAGGGTTATAAAATCCAATTTAGGGGTCCAGATTAAAGGTTAGAAACCCCGGTTGTGGTTAGGGATCCCATTAGAGGTCTTGGTTAAGGTTAGGACCTTTGGTCAGGGTTTGGGAGCCCAATAAAGGGTCCTAATCTAAGATTAGGGGCCCGGGTTAAGGTCAGGCACCAGGTCTGTGACCTTAGGATTAGGCACCAGAGCAGGGAGAGGTTAAGTTTAGGGTTAAAATTGTCTAGGTCAGGGGATAGACTCGACTATTTTTCGTTGAGGCCCTTAGGGACCAGTGTCCATAATTTAGAGATCCAATTCCGTTCGGTTTTACGTCTGACCTGTACCGTCCAACTAGGATTCGCCTCTAAAATCGTCGCCCTTAAACTCTGCCACTCGTGCTCAATAAAATGGCTCACCAGAGGATTATTTATATTCCTATGGTTGACAACATTGTATCTATGCTGTGTAAAGCGTGTTAACAATGTGTTCCCAGTTTCCCCGACATATTGTAAAGTACATTTAACACACCTGATTAAGTAAACACAATTTCTGGTGTGCACATTAGTGCCTGTCTGAGTCCTGAAGACTTCTTTTGTTGTGTTGTTTTGAACTGTCCTATACTGTCTGTAGAAACTGTCCAACTTTTTGGATTTGGGCTGGTTCAAAGGCCGTAATTTGGACCTGACCAAAAAATCTCTTAGGTTTTTGTTCTTTCTGTATGCGGCAATAAGCCGATGGTCCTTTAAGAAGTTATTTCCCCCTGAGCGATTAAAATTATCCTTGAGTTTTCGGACAAATGCGACATTAGCCTCTGAATATGTAACAACAATTGCCAGGGTGGCGTCAACGCAGATAGGTTTGACCTCCTTAAACGTCTTAAGGGTACCCCGTAGGAGACTGGACGTGTATCCTCTGCTTCGCAAAGCTGTAAAAAGGATTTTGACTGCAGCTTTAAAGTCAGTTTGTTGTGTACAGATCCTGTCAAACCTCAACAACTGGGACTTCACTAGGCCCGCAAAAGTGTGGCGGGGATGGTAACTGGACCTGTACAGAAGCGAGTGACTGTCAGTTTCTTTGAAAAACACTTTTATGTCCAACTGAAGTGTTTCTGTGAACTGTGGACCTTTAAATGTTGTTGTATCCAGAAAGTCAATCGTGTTTGGGCTCAATGTTGCAGTTAAGGAAATGGAGTCACTAAATTGATTTAATTTGTCCAAAAACTCATAGAATTCTGCCTCGGAGTGAGTCCAGACCCCCCATATGTCGTCCAAAAATCTAAAATAATGGAGGGGCTGGAGAGGGCAGGAAGCCAGAGCTCCCTCCTCCCAGCGCGACATAAAAATGTTTGCATACGCAGGGGCGTAAACACGCCCCATCGCAGTGCCGCGGACCTGTAAGTAGTGATGGTCGTCGAACTCGAAATCGTTCCTGGTTAAGCTGAGCTCGAGCAGCTGAAGGAGCTCTTTATCGGGCCTTTTAACATTTGGATGTTTTTGGAAGGTTTCTTTAACCGCCGCCAAGCCGTCTGGAGTGCTGATGTTGGTATACAGCGCCTCAACATCCATCGAGAAAAGGAAGGCCGAGGCGGGAATCTTCAAGGCCTTAACCGTTTCCACAAAATGATACGTGTCTTTTATATAAGCTTTATGTAAAATCGACAGCGGGTTCAGATAGTAGTCGATAAATCGGGCAGTGTGGTAAGTTTCACTACTGCAATCTGAGACTATTGGTCTCCCTGGAGGGACTTTAAAGGGCACGGACCATTTCTCACCTGCTTTATGGATTTTTGGGAGGAGGTAAAATCTTGAGCTCTGGGCTCCTTATCGCTCAGGAGGAAATTCTTCTGCTTGGTGTTAATGAACTTTTTGGCATGTAAAGTGTTCACAATCTTGTCAACCATAGGAATAGTTTGTTTAAAGATGGGTCCATCTAGTTTCTTATAATAATAAGTGTTATTTAGCTGCCTAAAACCCTCTTGGAGGTAATCCTCCCTGTCCAATATGACCACAGCGCTTCCCTTGTCCGCTGGTTTAATCACCAGATTATTATTAGAGCTAAGTTGGTCAAGAGCTTCTAATTCATAGCGTGACAAGTTAGATTTAGTCCAACCGACTCTATAGTCATTTTGGAGAGCAGTCATGTCGAGTTGGATTAAATGGGAAACCTCTGAAGGAAGATGGGCTAAGGCAGGAGACCAATTAGACTTTGGTAAAAAGGTAGCTGTATCGAATCTCTTCTGTCCTGGTAATACACAGCTAACTTGAGATGTCTATGATAGCTCTGTAAATCAGCCCTAAGAATATCCCTCACCTCTTTGTTGGTTTGCCTCTGGATGGACGGGACAAAGGTCAGGCCTCTGTCCAACAGAGAACTCTGTGCTGCTGTTAAAACAAAAGACTTAGAGAGGTTAACAATAGTTTTTAAACCCACAGCCTTTATGGCCTTCACTGGGTTAGGGCGTTTAAACAAGACAACCAATGTTGGAACATGTGTTGTGCAGTAGAGTCAGTCCAATGGATCTTGTCTGCTCTGGTGATGAAAAGTGTTCTCGATAGCTGAGGAATATGGTCAGGATATGTGACCAAACAGTCATTAATTTCCGCAGCTGTTCCTGTTCCTGGACAGACAGCTGACGTGAAAAATTAATAATCGGGATCAAAATCCGTGCCTCAGGAAAAGCTTTAGAAGCCATCTGAACAGTTCTCTCAATACATGGAATGGTTACAGTTTCTGCATGTTTTTTCCTATCATTAATGCCAAATGAGAGAATGAGTTTCTCAACCTCCCGTGCGAGACAGGAGTGCGGGCCAATAGAGCTTCCGCGTGTTCAAATCTAGCTCCCGGATAGCTCTCAATCTGTATGTGTGTTTCTTTGTAAGGGGCAAAACGACTTAAATTTGAATCGCCCAAATAGACCCATTTTTTCCTAGCTATCAGAGACCACTCGTGTAGTTTATCATCAGAGCTCACATGCCTATAGGGTGAACAGAGTGTTTCAACAGTAGGTGGGTCAAAGGTCAGCCTAGTTTGAATGCGTGCAGTGTTGAGTGGCTTGAGGCTCATGGAGCGTGAGATACCTTCTGTGATGATCTGTCCACGAGAGGGCTGCACAGTAGCTCTACGTGGGGTCTCAACATCTGAGATCGTGATGCTGAGAGGGTCAAGGGCCTCCAAGCCCGGATCGGGAATCTCAGTGGCCACCACCTCACCAGTGGTAGAGCGTAGCACCTCGAGTCGAGCTCTCATGTTCCCCAGAACGTCAGCTTCAGTTAACCCATCGGTGTCGAGGTCAGGTTGCGGCTCAGCTTGTGCCGCGGCGGGTTGGTGAGGCGGCGGGGTGGGAGGGACAAAGGAGAAGGTGGAATCCTCAGAGGCATGGGGGGAGGTGGTGGTGGGGGGAGGAGCAGGAGAAGACTGAGCCAAAGGTCGAGGAGGGGGCCCCCCCAGCTCACCTTGTTCCTCCGGCCCTGCTGTTTCCCTCCGATGTCCTTGGTTTCCAGCATCGCGGTGCACATCTGCCGTCACTGTCACAGGTCCCGACGTCTGAGCAGGTCTCCCAACGTGGTTAAAAACCCTCGGGGCGCGTTGGGGAAGTTGTTGTAGAGCTGGAGTTTCCTCTGGATCCTCCACAATCACTTCATTCCAGTTCTGTTGTAGCCTCGTCCGAGTCGGCTGTGCGGCTCTGCCTCTTTCTCCCCGTAGATTCGCCACTTCATTCTGGATTCCAGGTATGTTGAGTGTACGCAATCGGGTAGCAGGTCGTGTAGCGGGCTCAGGGCGAGCTGGGGGTCTCCAGGATTTTAGCATACACCGTGTCGAGCGTGTCCTGTGACAATCTGCGCCTAAAATGGCTCTTGGCCCACGCTGCCGCTATGTCAAAGTTTGTTTGCCAATCATCTAGCTGTAACTGCACCAAGGATCGTAAGTTGACTTTGATAGACTCAACATAGTGTCTTTGTAGGATTAACAGAGTGGATTCTTGCCATATTTCTGCATTTTCCCTAATCAAAGCATCTGTCTCAGTCGTAGGATCCGCCGGTTTTATCGACCCGGCAATTAGCTTGGTGAGCTTAGCAATACCCTGCGGAGGGTCCTCGGCAGAGGCGTTAGAAAGATGATGTGCAGATTTAATAATCTTGTGAATGGTGCAGGTTACAACAGTGAAGTTAGGATCAGAATGGCGTTGCGCACCGCGCTGGGGCTGCTGTCTAGTATTTCTGTTATTATTTGCCCACCTTTGATTGTTGTAGTTGTTGCTCCGTTGGCGTGGCTGCTGTGGCTGCTGCTGGCCTCTCTGCCCGGACCTGCCACGGGATCGCGAGCCACTTTGCCAGCGGGCTCCGCCGTTATTGTTGTTGGATCGGCCGCGGCGATTATAACTATTATTCCGGCGTCCGTTTCTGCCTCTCCAGCCTCCGTTACCCTGCCAGTTATTATTAGCTCGGTAGCTGTTAGCTCGACGGTAGTCGGGGGCTCGTTGTTGGGGGCCGTTAAAGCCAGCAGGTGTCTGACGGGGGAGATCGTTGCGTCTAACCGGGGCACGTTGTGTCGGGCCGTTGTAGCCAGCGGGGGGCCGTTGTTGCGGTCCGTAGTAAACATCGGACCTGGCTACGTCCGCATAAGTAGCTTGGGGATGGACGTTGCTAACTTCGTCAGCATAGTGCTGCGTGGGTCCGTTATCGTAAAAGCTACGTTGGTAATCGTTAGCAGGCTTGCTAACGGGGTAGCGTTGGTTATAGGTTGAAGCATTAGCTGAATAGTTAGCTCTTTTAGCATTCACAAACACTGGTTCACTGCTATCTGGGTAGCTAGGCCGCTGATGACGTTCGAACGAGGGCCGACGGGGCTCGGGGGTCCGGCCGTAATCTCTAGTAACTAGCCGACCTCTCCGATAACGTACCGTGTTCCAGGGAGGCTCTTCCTCGTAGTCATCCTCAAAGTAGTCCTCATAGAAATCCTCCATGTTGCAGCGGACCACAGGCAGTGAAGCAGGAGAAAAAAAAAGCGTTTAGCTCACTAAACTTAGCACAGCTAAAATAGTTGAAAAATCTTGTAGACGTGATGGTGTTGTTGTCAAATATGTTTATTGTAATTAAACAACAAACAGGCAACGACGCGTTTCGGCATTAAAGCCTTCTTCAGGTTGCAAAACAGACAACAATGTACAGAGTTTACATCCACAGTGTGTCAAGGCTACGCTAAAGGCGGGTAGATTGCCGTTACCTGAAGCGCCTTCCTGTATACGCCCGTGTTGTGTTCAAGGAAATCCGAATTGAAACATCTTATACTTTTCTCTCCAAAAATCATCATTATACATACAGTAAAATAGGTAATTACAATAGAATATTCTGTGTGGATAAATCAACACACATACATATGTACACACCATCATGTAATGAAGAACAAAGAACGCCTTTTTTAAGCTGTAAAAAATACATTATCAGTTCCTCATGAATTGCACTTAGCGAGAATGTAAAAAACATGGCATGAACGTCTCACCAAAATGTCAGATATCATTAATGGCATGATGAAAAATCATGAATGAAACGTGAGAATCATGAATGAAACGTGAGACCCATCGTGGAACAATAAGCACTTGAATAATCCACGAAGCTGAAAAGTCCCACAAACAATGCACAAGCACTTCATCAGTCAAAAGAGTTGCATTTTTAACTTCTTTCAACATTTTTAACTCCCAGGAAAAACACACAAAAAAAAAAAACCCCACAACAGTGGTGATATACTTTTTAAATATATTAATTAAAGTACTGCTAAAAATAGCTTTTAAATAGAAAACAGAGTTCTATTTGTACGTTTCTTATGGGAGAAAAAAAAGTTAAAAAAAGGCATAATATGTGTACAGTTTAATCATAAAGAGATTGCAAAAATATTCATATATGGAGAGAAAACACAGCAACAACAGGACGTAAAGGAGGAGGCCAACCTGTAGAAAATGATTATTCCTAAATTGAAAGGTTTTTTACCTGGACTTGCTCCACTGTGGAAAACATCATCAAAATACACCATCACGTAAACAATTAACTATTGACAGGAAGTCATATATTACAGTCTTTATTCAATGTCCTTTTAAAAAAAAAAGGTGAAATAAGGTGTTCCCCAGTGAGGAAAAAATAGTTCTTTCAGATCAGGGACTGTCCATTCGATTCCAGCAAAAAGGAAGAAAAACTCAGGGGAACAAAAAACACCTCAAAAGGAGGGATACAGTCCGAAAAAGGGTCTTCAGTATCAAACGTTCTCATGCTGGTGCGGTGAGAAATCTCACCCCAGCTTTGCAAACTAGTTGCTGCATTTTTAGTCCTGTGTTGTGTGTCCAAAGTCTCCGCAACAAGCTAGTGACCACACACAGTAGTTCAGTCTCTTGAATTAGTGTGGTAAAATAATAATCACCAATGTAAGGCAAGCTGGTCTTTAGTGGGTTCAGGCCTTCATTGAGTGTAGTTTGTGTTCTAAAACAAGGCTCCAATGACCCACCAGTGTGTTGCCTAGCAGTATGTCAGTCGTTATAAAACATAAAGGGTCTTAGTCTTATGTAATCACAAATGTATGTATGAGATCAAAAGTTCAGTCTAAAAATAGGTTCCAAAGAAAAAGGTCAAAATCAAACAGACATAACCTCAGGTCAAAGGTCAGTCTGGATATGGCCCCTATCCCGTCCATCCAGAGGCATTCAGGACCTAAAAAGCTAATAAAATCAACCCAAAAGGGGATTCTTTGCACACATACATGTTTTGTAAAATCCTCAAGTTTTCCCAAATAAGGTTGTTAGAAAAATATTAGTAAAAAAATCTCTGTATGGAGAACCACATCTAAGCAGGATGTGGAGAATAAGATTAAAAGGAAGGGACGAGCAGATGAGTGGGCTCAATCAAGTGAACCTCCCCCAGGGAGGGAGGAGGGGTAGAGAGGCCCTCACAAGAGCACTGGCTGGATTAGGAGTTAAATACAAAGAGGCCCGTCGCCGAAGGCGGCGGGTCTCTGATTGCACTAGCTTCAAGTGAGGGCTGGTCTCCACCCACCCCACCCCCCCAGGGGAAGGGGGCACTTGGCACAAAAGTGCATCAAACTAATCCCTATTGGTTAGGGTTAGGACTAAAGAGACTAGGGTTATAAAATCCAATTTAGGGGTCCAGATTAAAGGTTAGAAACCCCGGTTGTGGTTAGGGATCCCATTAGAGGTCTTGGTTAAGGTTAGGACCTTTGGTCAGGGTTTGGGAGCCCAATAAAGGGTCCTAATCTAAGATTAGGGGCCCGGGTTAAGGTCAGGCACCAGGTCTGTGACCTTAGGATTAGCACCAGAGCAGGGAGAGGTTAAGTTTAGGGTTAAAATTGTCTAGGTCAGGGGATAGACTCGACTATTTTTCGTTGAGGCCCTTAGGGACCAGTGTCCATAATTTAGAGATCCAATTCCGTTCGGTTTTACGCCTGACCTGTACCGTCCAACTAGGATTCGCCTCTAAAATCGCCGCCCTTAAACTCTGCCACTCGTGCTCAATAAAATGGCTCACCAGAGGATTATTTATATTCCTATGGTTGACAACATTGTATCTATGCTGTGTAAAGCGTGTTAACAATGTGTTCCCAGTTTCCCGACATATTGTAAAGTACATTTAACACACCTGATTAAGTAAACACAATTTCTGGTGTGCACATTAGTGCCTGTCTGAGTCCTGAAGACTTCTTTTGTTGTGTTGTTTTGAACTGTCCTATACTGTCTGTAGAAACTGTCCAACTTTTTGGATTTGGGCTGGTTCAAAGGCCGTAATTTGGACCTGACCAAAAAAAATCTTTAGGTTTTTGTTCTTTCTGTATGCGGCAATAAGCCGATGGTCCTTTAAGAAGTTATTTCCCCCTGAGCGATTAAAATTATCCTTGAGTTTTCGGACAAATGCGACATTAGCCTCTGAATATGTAACAACAATTGCCAGGGTGGCGTCAACGCAGATAGGTTTGACCTCCTTAAACGTCTTAAGGGTACCCCGTAGGAGACTGGACGTGTATCCTCTGCTTCGCAAAGCTGTAAAAAGGATTTTGACTGCAGCTTTAAAGTCAGTTTGTTGTGTACAGATCCTGTCAAACCTCAACAACTGGGACTTCACTAGGCCCGCAAAAGTGTGGCGGGGATGGTAACTGGACCTGTACAGAAGCGAGTGACTGTCAGTTTCTTTGAAAAACACTTTTATGTCCAACTGAAGTGTTTCTGTGAACTGTGGACCTTTAAATGTTGTTGTATCCAGAAAGTCAATCGTGTTTGGGCTCAATGTTGCAGTTAAGGAAATGGAGTCACTAAATTGATTTAATTTGTCCAAAAACTCATAGAATTCTGCCTCGGAGTGAGTCCAGACCCCCCATATGTCGTCCAAAAATCTAAAATAATGGAGGGGCTGGAGAGGGCAGGAAGCCAGAGCTCCCTCCTCCCAGCGCGACATAAAAATGTTTGCATACGCAGGGGCGTAAACACGCCCCATCGCAGTGCCGCGGACCTGTAAGTAGTGATGGTCGCCGAACTCGAAATCGTTCCTGGTTAAGCTGAGCTCGAGCAGCTGAAGGAGCTCTTTATCGGGCCTTTTAACATTTGGATGTTTTTGGAAGGTTTCTTTAACCGCCGCCAAGCCGTCTGGAGTGCTGATGTTGGTATACAGCGCCTCAACATCCATCGAGAAAAGGAAGGCCGAGGCGGAATCTTCAAGGCCTTAACCGTTTCCACAAAATGATACGTGTCTTTTATATAAGCTTTATGTAAAATCGACAGCGGGTTCAGATAGTAGTCGATAAATCGGGCAGTGTGGTA
>NW_021166746.1:225863-283500 GCF_004354835.1 Perca flavescens
CAACATTTTTAAGATTACGCACAATACCAGACCTTCTGTACCTTAGATAGCGACTGTGGCAGGTACTAAAATTCCTTAAGAATTACATACAATGCCAGACCTTCTATCGCAGATAAAACGATTATGACTGCTACTAAAGTTCCCAAAAATTACAAATGCCAGACCCTCCTCCTTGGCACCTTGGAACATCCGTACCAGATTTGACAATAACAGAAACACGAGATTGTGAATCAAATGAAAACCTTTATTGGATATTGCTGGAATTGAGAACTTATCACTGACGCGCCGCCCGTGTCCCTTGCCTTTGATTCCCATCGAACTGCTCAGTCGTCGGACGAAGCCGGGGTTTCATCGTGATAAATTTATCATTCCTAACCCTGGCCAGTGCCTTCGGACAAGAAAGTTCACTTTAATTCCATAACGCAATACTCCAACCAACCGCCTTACAACAGATTCTTTTCGTATCACATTTAATAATGAAAAAATAACATACAATTCCTAAATACCCATTCACCTTCTCCACTCTTTCCCTCACACTAGTGAGGGGAGTAGGGGAGGTAGAGATACAGCCCGACCCAAGGGGAGAGTTCAGTCCTATCCCACTTCTCCTTAACTCTACTTCCTCTCATCCACTATAACTCATACTTTCTATCCCTCTTCTCCCCATCTTCCCTCATTCACGTGAGGGGAGCAGGGGAGGTAGAGTATACAGCCCGACCGGCGGGGAGAGTTCAGTCCCGACCCGACTTCTCTCCTTAGCTCTACTTCCCTCTTATCCACTTTACTACAATTCATACTTTCTATCCCTCTTCTCCCCATTTTCCCTCATTCACGTGAGGGGAGTAAGGGAGGTAGAGTATACAGCCCGACCAGCGGGGAGAGTTCAGTCCCGAATCCGACTTCTCTCCTTAACTCTACTCCTAACCCATTTTTTCCCCATTCCTAACCCCAACCCATACCCTTCCCCACTCCAAATCCCTAACCCCAACCCACCCAGACCCCCCCTACCCTGAACCTAACCAACCCTTCCCCACTCTTACCCTTTTCCCCATTCCTAACCCCAACCACACCTCCCTAAACCTTAACCCATTTCCCCACTCCAAATCCCTAACCCCAACCACACCCTCCCTAAGCCTTAACCCATACCCTTCCCCACTCCAAATCCCTAACCCCAACCCACCCAGATCCCTACCATTTTACTCCAATCTCTCTATCTTCTCTAACTCTTAAACCTATCCCTAATTAGATTTAATTTGAATTTGAAGCTTAGAAAATAGACCTTTAACCACGGACACTGTATCGATATTAACTCGTCGTAAAAATTATATAATTTAAAGTAGACTAGATTCCAAATGTTTGGGACCTTTAAACATGAAGAAAAACAAAAAACTCAACCAGGAAGTGAAATTCCGCCTACTTCCGGTTTGCCCACGGATGTGTGACCCACACTAATTTGAACAGAAGACTTAAAGACGCTTATCAAACTAATTCCCAAGTCTTTAGGACCTTCAGAAGCGAAGTTATAGCACAAAAAGCCTTAGCCACGCCCATTTTCGCATAATTAACTATTTTAAGCCTTTAAAACTAATTCTCACCCGCTTCCCGTGGTCCTACATTAACAAAACTTAGATAATTTTACTCAAAGATTCCTGCCCTTCCTTCCTAGTGTTTTTAATCGCTGAAATACCTTGTTTAAAATTTTCTAACCCTAACCATAATGCAACCCGACTGTTACGAAGAAGACTACAGGGGCGCAAATTACCAATCCGATTGGATTTTGATTGCGCCTCCTGTAGTTGTCTTGTATGGAACACAGGAAGGAATTGAAAAAAACTGACCTGGACTCCAGGACCCTCGGTCCTGTTTGACCTGGGTGGTTCTAGCTTGCGCTGTTAACAGACACCCTTGTCATTCAGGTGGTAAGTTTAATTTTAAACTATTATACATACCCTTAACTGCCTTTTTACTTTACAGGTCTCTATCTTGTCTCATATTATTATAACTCAACAACTTTGTTAAATTACAACAACAATGCTGCAGCAAAAATAACTTTTAGGCTTAACCTGGATCATGGACCTTAAAAATCTTAATGTATTGATTGAAAGACTATAATATTATTGATACTATTATATTCATCTTAACTCTTGAACTGTTTAAACTTACTTAATTGGACAAGGGACACACGCGGGACTTGATCAACCCCGGTGGGCCGTCCTTGGCGGAGAGTGTCTAGTGATAATGGCGAAACACTCAATGATGCTGAGGTACACTACTGATGATGTGTCCTGAAATTTAGCTTCTAAAATAGACTTACTTTTATTCAATTAATACAACAATTTAACCTCTAAACAATATAATAACCCTTCTCACTTAAAACAACTATTCAACCTTTTAACAACCAACTCTCCTCCCGCTCTTTCTATTCTTCTTTACTGCAGGTAGAACAACCATGGCAGATACCAAAATTCCTTAGAATTACACACAATGCCAGACTTCCCTTATCGCAGATATAGCGACCAGAGCAGATAAAGAAGAAAGAAAAGAAAGAAAGAGGGACGACCATGGCAGGTACCAACGTTCTTTAAAATTATGCAACCATGGCAGGTAGCAAAATTCCTTCAAATTACACACAATGCCAGACCTCCTTTATCGCAGATATAGCGACCAAAAGAAATAAAGAGAAAGACAATGACAGATACCAACACTCCTTAAGACTACGCACAATGCCAGACCTTCGGCAACTTAGATTAGCGACCGTGGCAGGTACCAAAATTCCTTTGAATCACACATAATGCCAGACCTCCTTTATCGCAGATATAGCGACCAGTGCAGATAAAGAAAGGAAAGAAAAAAGAAAGAAGACCCTGACAGGTACCAACACTCCTTACGCACAATGCCAGACCTTGGCACCTTAGATAAAGCGACCGTGGCAGGTAACAAAATTCCTTCGAATCACACATAATGCCAGACCTCCTTTATCGCAGATATAGCAACCAGTGCAGTGATAAAGAAAAGGGAAAAGAAAAGAAAAAGAGAGAAGACCATGACAGGTACCAACATTTCTTAAGATTACGCACAATACCAGACCTTCTGTACCTTAGATAAAGCGACCGTGGCAGGTACTAAAATTCCTTAAGAATTACATACAATGCCAGACCTTCTCTATCGCAGATAAAACGACATGACCGTTACCAAAGTTCCCAAAAATTAAGCACAATGCCAGACCCCTCCTCCTTGGCACCTTGGAACATCCGTACCAGATTTGACAATAACAGAAACACGAGATTGTGAATCAAATGAAAAAACCTTATTGGATATTGCTGGAATTGAGAACTTATCACTGACGTCGCCCGCCCGTGCCCTTGCCTTTGATTCCCTATCGAACTGCTCAGTCGTCGGACGAAGCGGGGGGTTTCATCGTGATAAATTTATCATTCCTAACCCTGGCCAGTGCCTTCGGACAAGAAAGTTCACTTTAATTCCATAACGCAATACTCCAACCAACCGTCTTACAACAGATTCCTTTCGTATCACATTTAATAATGAAAAAATAACATACAATTCCTAAATACCCATTCACCCTTCTCCCCACTCTTCCCTCACACTAGTGAGGGAGTAGGGGAGGTAAATATACAGCCCGACCCGGCGGGGGAGAGTTCAGTCCGACCCGACTTCTCTCCTTAACTCTACTTCCCTCTCATCCACTATAACTCATACTTTCTATCCCTCTTCTCCCCATCTTCCCTCATTCACGTGAGGGAGTAGGGGGAGGTAGAGTATACAGCCCGACCCGGCGGGGGAGAGTTCAGTCCGACCCGACTTCTCTCCTTAGCTCTACTTCCCTCTTATCCACTTTACTACAATTCATACTTTCTATCCCTCTTCTCCCCATTTTCCCTCATTCACGTGAGGGAGTAAGGGGAGGTAGAGTATACAGCCCGACCAGTGGCGGGGAGAGTTCAGTCCGACCCGACTTCTCTCCTTAACTCTACTTCCCTAACCCATTTTTTTCCCCATTCCTAACCCCAACCCATACCCTTCCCCACTCCAAATCCCTAACCCCAACCCACCCAGACCCCTACCCTGAACCTAACCAACCCTTCCCCCCACTCTTACCCTTTTCCCCATTCCTAACCCCAACCACACCCTCCCTAAACCTTAACCCATACCCTTCCCCACTCCAAATCCCTAACCCCAACCACACCCCCCCTAAGCCTTAACCCATAACCTTCCCCACTCCAAATCCCTAACCCCAACCCACCCAGATCCCTACCATTTTACTCCAATCTCTCTATCTTCTCTAACTCTTAAACCTATCCCTAATTAGATTTAATTTGAATTTGAAGCTTAGAAAATAGACCTTTAACCACGGACACTGTATCGATATTAACTCGTCGTAAAAATTATATAATTTAAAGTAGACTAGATTCCAAATGTTTGGGACCTTTAAACATGAAGAAAAAAACAAAAAACTCAACCAGGAAGTGAAATTCCGCCTACTTCCGGTTTGCCCACGGATGTGTGACCCACACTAATTTGAACAGAAGACTTAAAGACGCTTATCAAACTAATTCCCAAGTCTTTAGGACCTTCAGAAGCGAAGTTATAGCACAAAAAGCCTTAGCCACGCCCATTTTCGCATAATTAACTATTTTTAGCCTTTAAAACTAATTCTCACCCGCTTCCCGTGGTCCTACATTAACAAAACTTAGATAATTTTACTCGGGGATTCCTGCCCTTCCTTCCTAGTGTTTTTAATCGCTGAAATACCTTGTTTAAAATTTTCTAACCCTAACCATAATGCAACCGACTGTTCTGACGAAGACTACAGGGGCGCAAATTACCAATCCGATTGGATTTTGATTGCGCCTCCTGTGGTTGTCTTGATGTATGGAACACAGGAAGGAATTGAAAAAGACTGACCTGGACTCCAGGACCCTCGGTCCTGTTTGACCTGGGTGGTTCTAGCTTGCGCTGTTAACAGACACCCTTGTCATTCAGGTGGTAAGTTTAATTTTAAACTATTATACATACCCTTAACTGCCTTTTTTACTTTACAGGTCTCTATCTTGTCTCATATTATTATAACTCAACAACTTTGTTAAATTACAACAACAATGCTGCAGCAAAAATAACTTTTAGGCTTAACCTGGATCATGGACCTTAAAAATCTTAATGTATTGATTGAAAGACTATAATATTATTGATACTATTATATTCATCTTAACTCTTGAACTGTTTAAACTTACTTAATTGGACAAGGGACACACGCCGGGACTTGATCAACCCCGGTGGGCCGTCCTTGGCGGAGAGTGTCTAGTGATAATGGCCGAAACACTCAATGATGCTGAGGTACACTACTGATGATGTGTCCTGAAATTTAGCTTCTAAAATAGACTTACTTTTATTCAATTAATACAACAATTTAACCTCTAAACAATATAATAACCCTTCTCACTTAAAACAACTATTCAACCTTTTAACAACCAACTCTCCTCCCGCTCTTTCTATTCTTCTTTACTGCAGGTAGAACAACCATGGCAGATACCAAAATTCCTTAGAATTACACACAATGCCAGACTTCCCTTATCGCAGATATAGCGACCAGAGCAGATAAAGAAGAAAGAAAAGAAAGAAAGAGGGACGACCATGGCAGGTACCAACGTTCTTTAAAATTATGCAACCATGGCAGGTAGCAAAATTCCTTCAAATTACACACAATGCCAGACCTCCTTTATCGCAGATATAGCGACCAAAAAAATAAATAAAGAGAAGACAATGACAGATACCAACACTCCTTAAGACTACGCACAATGCCAGACCTTCGGCAACTTAGATTAAGCGACCGTGGCAGGTACCAAAATTCCTTTGAATCACACATAATGCCAGACCTCCTTTATCGCAGATATAGCGACCAGTGCAGATAAAGAAAGGAAAAAAAAAGAAAGAAGACCCTGACAGGTACCAACACTCCTTACGCACAATGCCAGACCTTGGCACCTTAGATAAAGCGACCGTGGCAGGTAACAAAATTCCTTCGAATCACACATAATGCCAGACCTCCTTTATCGCAGATATAGCAACCAGTGCAGTGATAAAGAAAAGGGAAAAGAAAAGAAAAAGAGAAGACCATGACAGGTACCAACATTTCTTAAGATTACGCACAATACCAGACCTTCTGTACCTTAGATAAAGCGACCGTGGCAGGTACTAAAATTCCTTAAGAATTACATACAATGCCAGACCTTCTCTATCGCAGATAAAACGACATGACCGTTACCAAAGTTCCCAAAAATTAAGCACAATGCCAGACCCCTCCTCCTTGGCACCTTGGAACATCCATTACCAGATTTGACAATAACAGAAACACGAGATTGTGAATCAAATGAAAAAACCTTATTGGATATTGCTGGAATTGAGAACTTATCACTGACGTCGCCCGGCCCGTGCCCTTGCCTTTGATTCCCTATCGAACTGCTCAGTCGTCGGACGACGGGGGTTTCATCGTGATAAATTTATCATTCCTAACCCTGGCCAGTGCCTTCGGACAAGAAAGTTCACTTTAATTCCATAACGCAATACTCCAACCAACCGTCTTACAACAGATTCCTTTAAATTATCACATTTAATAATGAAAAAATAACATACAATTCCTAAATACCCATTCACCCTTCTCCCCACTCTTCCCTCACACTAGTGAGGGAGTAGAGGAGTAGAAATATACAGCCCGACCGGTGGGGAGAGTTCAGTCCGACCCGACTTCTCTCCTTAACTCTACTTCCCTCTCATCCACTATAACTCATACTTTCTATCCCTCTTCTCCCCATCTTCCCTCATTCACGTGAGGGAGTAGGGGAGGTAAATATACAGCCCGACCAGTGGGGGAGAGTTCAGTCCGACCCGACTTCTCTCCTTAGCTCTACTTCCCTCTTATCCACTTTACTACAATTCATACTTTCTATCCCTCTTCTCCCCATTTTCCCTCATTCACGTGAGGGAGTAAGGGGAGGTAGAGTATACAGCCCGACCGGCGGGGAGAGTTCAGTCCGACCCGACTTCTCTCCTTAACTCTACTTCCCTAACCCATTTTTTTTCCCCATTCCTAACCCCAACCCATACCCTTCCCCACTCCAAATCCCTAACCCCAACCCACCCAGACCCCTACCCTGAACCTAACCAACCCTTCCCCACTCTTACCCTTTTCCCCATTCCTAACCCCAACCACACCCTCCCCTAAACCTTAACCCATACCCTTCCCCACTCCAAATCCCTAACCCCAACCACACCCTCCCCCCTAAGCCTTAACCCATACCCTTCCCCACTCCAAATCCCTAACCCCAACCCACCCAGATCCCTACCATTTTACTCCAATCTCTCTATCTTCTCTAACTCTTAAACCTATCCCTAATTAGATTTAATTTGAATTTGAAGCTTAGAAAATAGACCTTTAACCACGGACACTGTATCGATATTAACTCGTCGTAAAAATTATATAATTTAAAGTAGACTAGATTCCAAATGTTTGGGACCTTTAAACATGAAGAAAAAACAAAAAACTCAACCAGGAAGTGAAATTCCGCCTACTTCCGGTTTGCCCACGGATGTGTGACCCACACTAATTTGAACAGAAGACTTAAAGACGCTTATCAAACTAATTCCCAAGTCTTTAGGACCTTCAGAAGCGAAGTTATAGCACAAAAAGCCTTAGCCACGCCCATTTTCGCATAATTAACTATTTTTTTCGCCTTTAAAACTAATTCTCACCCGCTTCCCGTGGTCCTACATTAACAAAACTTAGATAATTTTACTCGGGGATTCCTGCCCTTCCTTCCTAGTGTTTTTAATCGCTGAAATACCTTGTTTAAAATTTTCTAACCCTAACCATAATGCAACCGACTGTTCTGAAGGAAGACTACAGGGGCGCAAATTACCAATCCGATTGGATTTTGATTGCGCCTCCTGTAGTTGTCTTGATGTGTATGGAACACAGGAAGGAATTGAAAAAGACTGACCTGGACTCCAGGACCCTCGGTCCTGTTTGACCTGGGTGGTTCTAGCTTGCGCTGTTAACAGACACCCTTGTCATTCAGGTGGTAAGTTTAATTTTAAACTATTATACATACCCTTAACTGCCTTTTTACTTTACAGGTCTCTATCTTGTCTCATATTATTATAACTCAACAACTTTGTTAAATTACAACAACAATGCTGCAGCAAAAATAACTTTTAGGCTTAACCTGGATCATGGACCTTAAAAATCTTAATGTATTGATTGAAAGACTATAATATTATTGATACTATTATATTCATCTTAACTCTTGAACTGTTTAAACTTACTTAATTGGACAAGGGACACACGCGGGACTTGATCAACCCGGTGGGCCGTCCTTGGCGGAGAGTGTCTAGTGATAATGGCGAAACACTCAATGATGCTGAGGTACACTACTGATGATGTGTCCTGAAATTTAGCTTCTAAAATAGACTTACTTTTATTCAATTAATACAACAATTTAACCTCTAAACAATATAATAACCCTTCTCACTTAAAACAACTATTCAACCTTTTAACAACCAACTCTCCTCCCGCTCTTTCTATTCTTCTTTACTGCAGGTAGAACAACCATGGCAGATACCAAAATTCCTTAGAATTACACACAATGCCAGACTTCCCTTATCGCAGATATAGCGACCAGAGCAGATAAAGAAGAAAGAAAAGAAAGAAAGAGGGACGACCATGGCAGGTACCAACGTTCTTTAAAATTATGCAACCATGGCAGGTAGCAAAATTCCTTCAAATTACACACAATGCCAGACCTCCTTTATCGCAGATATAGCGACCAAAAGAAATAAAGAGAGAGACAATGACAGATACCAACACTCCTTAAGACTACGCACAATGCCAGACCTTCGGCAACTTAGATTAGCGACCGTGGCAGGTACCAAAATTCCTTTGAATCACACATAATGCCAGACCTCCTTTATCGCAGATATAGCGACCAGTGCAGATAAAGAAAGGAAAGAAAAAAGAAAGAAGACCCTGACAGGTACCAACACTCCTTACGCACAATGCCAGACCTTCGGCACCTTAGATAAAGCGACCGTGGCAGGTAACAAAATTCCTTCCGAATCACACATAATGCCAGACCTCCTTTATCGCAGATATAGCAACCAGTGCAGTGATAAAGAAAAGGGGAAAGAAAAGAAAAAAGAGAAGACCATGACAGGTACCAACATTTCTTAAGATTACGCACAATACCAGACCTTCTGTACCTTAGATAAAGCGACCGTGGCAGGTACTAAAATTCCTTAAGAATTACATACAATGCCAGACCTTCTCTATCGCAGATAAAACGACATGACCGTTACCAAAGTTCCCAAAAATTAAGCACAATGCCAGACCCTCCTCCTTGGCACCTTGGAACATCCGTACCAGATTTGACAATAACAGAAACACGAGATTGTGAATCAAATGAAAAAACCTTATTGGATATTGCTGGAATTGAGAACTTATCACTGACGTGCGCCGGCCCGTGCCCTTGCCTTTGATTCCCTATCGAACTGCTCAGTCGTCGGACGAAGCGGGGGGTTTCATCGTGATAAATTTATCATTCCTAACCCTGGCCAGTGCCTTCGGACAAGAAAGTTCACTTTAATTCCATAACGCAATACTCCAACCAACCGTCTTACAACAGATTCCTTTTCGTATCACATTTAATAATGAAAAAATAACATACAATTCCTAAATACCCATTCACCCTTCTCCCCACTCTTCCCTCACACTAGTGAGGGAGTAGGGGGAGGTAGAGTATACAGCCCGACCCGGTGGGGAGAGTTCAGTCCGACCCGACTTCTCTCCTTAACTCTACTTCCCTCTCATCCACTATAACTCATACTTTCTATCCCTCTTCTCCCCATCTTCCCTCATTCACGTGAGGGAGAGTAGGGGAGGTAAATATACAGCCCGACCAGGCGGGGAGAGTTCAGTCCGACCCGACTTCTCTCCTTAGCTCTACTTCCCTCTTATCCACTTTACTACAATTCATACTTTCTATCCCTCTTCTCCCCATTTTCCCTCATTCACGTGAGGGAGTAAGGGGAGGTAGAGTATACAGCCCGACCCGGCGGGGGAGAGTTCAGTCCGACCCGACTTCTCTCCTTAACTCTACTTCCCTAACCCATTTTTTTTCCCCATTCCTAACCCCAACCCATACCCTTCCCCACTCCAAATCCCTAACCCCAACCCACCCAGACCCCTACCCTGAACCTAACCAACCCTTCCCCACTCTTACCCTTTTCCCCTATTCCTAACCCCAACCACACCCTCCCCTAAACCTTAACCTATACCCTTCCCCACTCCAAATCCCTAACCCCAACCACACCCTCCCCTAAGCCTTAACCCGTACCCTTCCCCACTCCAAATCCCTAACCCCAACCCACCCAGATCCCTACCATTTTACTCCAATCTCTCTATCTTCTCTAACTCTTAAACCTATCCCTAATTAGATTTAATTTGAATTTGAAGCTTAGAAAATAGACCTTTAACCACGGACACTGTATCGATATTAACTCGTCGTAAAAATTATATAATTTAAAGTAGACTAGATTCCAAATGTTTGGGACCTTTAAACATGAAGAAAAACAAAAACTCAACCAGGAAGTGAAATTCCGCCTACTTCCGGTTTGCCCACGGATGTGTGACCCACACTAATTTGAACAGAAGACTTAAAGACGCTTATCAAACTAATTCCCAAGTCTTTAGGACCTTCAGAAGCGAAGTTATAGCACAAAAAGCCTTAGCCACGCCCATTTTCGCATAATTAACTATTTTCGCCTTTAAAACTAATTCTCACCCGCTTCCCGTGGTCCTACATTAACAAAACTTAGATAATTTTACTCGGGGATTCCTGCCCTTCCTTCCTAGTGTTTTTTAATCGCTGAAATACCTTGTTTAAAATTTTCTAACCCTAACCATAATGCAACCGACTGTTACGACGAAGACTACAGGGGCGCAAATTACCAATCCGATTGGATTTTGATTGCGCCTCCTGTAGTTGTGCGATGTATGGAACACAGGAAGGAATTGAAAAAGACTGACCTGGACTCCAGGACCCTCGGTCCTGTTTGACCTGGGTGGTTCTAGCTTGCGCTGTTAACAGACACCCTTGTCATTCAGGTGGTAAGTTTAATTTTAAACTATTATACATACCCTTAACTGCCTTTTACTTTACAGGTCTCTATCTTGTCTCATATTATTATAACTCAACAACTTTGTTAAATTACAACAACAATGCTGCAGCAAAAATAACTTTTAGGCTTAACCTGGATCATGGACCTTAAAAATCTTAATGTATTGATTGAAAGACTATAATATTATTGATACTATTATATTCATCTTAACTCTTGAACTGTTTAAACTTACTTAATTGGACAAGGGACACACGCCGGGACTTGATCAACCCCGGTGGGCCGTCCTTGGCGGAGAGTGTCTAGTGATAATGGCCGAAACACTCAATGATGCTGAGGTACACTACTGATGATGTGTCCTGAAATTTAGCTTCTAAAATAGACTTACTTTTATTCAATTAATACAACAATTTAACCTCTAAACAATATAATAACCCTTCTCACTTAAAACAACTATTCAACCTTTTAACAACCAACTCTCCTCCCGCTCTTTCTATTCTTCTTTACTGCAGGTAGAACAACCATGGCAGATACCAAAATTCCTTAGAATTACACACAATGCCAGACTTCCCTTATCGCAGATATAGCGACCAGAGCAGATAAAGAAGAAAGAAAAGAAAGAAAGAGGGACGACCATGGCAGGTACCAACGTTCTTTAAAATTATGCAACCATGGCAGGTAGCAAAATTCCTTCAAATTACACACAATGCCAGACCTCCTTTATCGCAGATATAGCGACCAAAAAAGAAATAAAGAGAGAAGACAATGACAGATACCAACACTCCTTAAGACTACGCACAATGCCAGACCTTCGGCAACTTAGATTAGCGACCGTGGCAGGTACCAAAATTCCTTTGAATCACACATAATGCCAGACCTCCTTTATCGCAGATATAGCGACCAGTGCAGATAAAGAAAGGAAAGAAAAAAAAAAAGACCCTGACAGGTACCAACACTCCTTACGCACAATGCCAGACCTTGGCACCTTAGATAAAGCGACCGTGGCAGGTAACAAAATTCCTTCGAATCACACATAATGCCAGACCTCCTTTATCGCAGATATAGCAACCAGTGCAGTGATAAAGAAAAGGGGAAAGAAAAGAAAAAAAAAGAAGACCATGACAGGTACCAACATTTCTTAAGATTACGCACAATACCAGACCTTCTGTACCTTAGATAAAGCGACCGTGGCAGGTACTAAAATTCCTTAAGAATTACATACAATGCCAGACCTTCTCTATCGCAGATAAAACGACATGACCGTTACCAAAGTTCCCAAAAATTAAGCACAATGCCAGACCCCTCCTCCTTGGCACCTTGGAACATCCGTACCAGATTTGACAATAACAGAAACACGAGATTGTGAATCAAATGAAAAAACCTTATTGGATATTGCTGGAATTGAGAACTTATCACTGACGTGCGCCGGCCCGTGCCCTTGCCTTTGATTCCCTATCGAACTGCTCAGTCGTCGGACGAAGCGGGGGGTTTCATCGTGATAAATTTATCATTCCTAACCCTGGCCAGTGCCTTCGGACAAGAAAGTTCACTTTAATTCCATAACGCAATACTCCAACCAACCGTCTTACAACAGATTCCTTTCGTATCACATTTAATAATGAAAAAATAACATACAATTCCTAAATACCCATTCACCCTTCTCCCCACTCTTCCCTCACACTAGTGAGGGAGTAGGGGAGGTAGAAATATACAGCCCGACCCGGCGGGGGAGAGTTCAGTCCGACCCGACTTCTCTCCTTAACTCTACTTCCCTCTCATCCACTATAACTCATACTTTCTATCCCTCTTCTCCCCATCTTCCCTCATTCACGTGAGGGAGTAGGGGAGGTAAATATACAGCCCGACCAGGCGGGGAGAGTTCAGTCCGACCCGACTCTCTCCTTAGCTCTACTTCCCTCTTATCCACTTTACTACAATTCATACTTTCTATCCCTCTTCTCCCCATTTTCCCTCATTCACGTGAGGGAGTAAGGGGAGGTAGAGTATACAGCCCGACCCGGCGGGGGAGAGTTCAGTCCGACCCGACTTCTCTCCTTAACTCTACTTCCCTAACCCATTTTTTTTCCCCATTCCTAACCCCAACCCATACCCTTCCCCACTCCAAATCCCTAACCCCAACCCACCCAGACCCCTACCCTGAACCTAACCAACCCTTCCCCACTCTTACCCTTTTCCCCATTCCTAACCCCAACCACACCCTCCCCTAAACCTTAACCCATACCCTTCCCCACTCCAAATCCCTAACCCCAACCACACCCTCCCCTAAGCCTTAACCCATACCCTTCCCCACTCCAAATCCCTAACCCCAACCCACCCAGATCCCTACCATTTTACTCCAATCTCTCTATCTTCTCTAACTCTTAAACCTATCCCCTATTAGATTTAATTTGAATTTGAAGCTTAGAAAATAGACCTTTAACCACGGACACTGTATCGATATTAACTCGTCGTAAAAATTATATAATTTAAAGTAGACTAGATTCCAAATGTTTGGGACCTTTAAACATGAAGAAAAAACAAAAACTCAACCAGGAAGTGAAATTCCGCCTACTTCCGGTTTGCCCACGGATGTGTGACCCACACTAATTTGAACAGAAGACTTAAAGACGCTTATCAAACTAATTCCCAAGTCTTTAGGACCTTCAGAAGCGAAGTTATAGCACAAAAAGCCTTAGCCACCACGCCCATTTTCGCATAATTAACTATTTTTTTCCTTTAAAACTAATTCTCACCCGCTTCCCGTGGTCCTACATTAACAAAACTTAGATAATTTTACTCGGGATTCCTGCCCTTCCTTCCTAGTGTTTTTTAATCGCTGAAATACCTTGTTTAAAATTTTCTAACCCTAACCATAATGCAACCCGACTGTTACGAAGCGAAGACTACAGGGGCGCAAATTACCAATCCGATTGGATTTTGATTGCGCCTCCTGTAGTTGTGCGATGTATGGAACACAGGAAGGAATTGAAAAAGACTGACCTGGACTCCAGGACCCTCGGTCCTGTTTGACCTGGGTGGTTCTAGCTTGCGCTGTTAACAGACACCCTTGTCATTCAGGTGGTAAGTTTAATTTTAAACTATTATACATACCCTTAACTGCCTTTTTACTTTACAGGTCTCTATCTTGTCTCATATTATTATAACTCAACAACTTTGTTAAATTACAACAACAATGCTGCAGCAAAAATAACTTTTAGGCTTAACCTGGATCATGGACCTTAAAAATCTTAATGTATTGATTGAAAGACTATAATATTATTGATACTATTATATTCATCTTAACTCTTGAACTGTTTAAACTTACTTAATTGGACAAGGGACACACGCCGGGACTTGATCAACCCCGTGGGCCGTCCTTGGCGGAGAGTGTCTAGTGATAATGGCGAAACACTCAATGATGCTGAGGTACACTACTGATGATGTGTCCTGAAATTTAGCTTCTAAAATAGACTTACTTTTATTCAATTAATACAACAATTTAACCTCTAAACAATATAATAACCCTTCTCACTTAAAACAACTATTCAACCTTTTAACAACCAACTCTCCTCCCGCTCTTTCTATTCTTCTTTACTGCAGGTAGAACAACCATGGCAGATACCAAAATTCCTTAGAATTACACACAATGCCAGACTTCCCTTATCGCAGATATAGCGACCAGAGCAGATAAAGAAGAAAGAAAAAAAAAAGAAAGAGGGACGACCATGGCAGGTACCAACGTTCTTTAAAATTATGCAACCATGGCAGGTAGCAAAATTCCTTCAAATTACACACAATGCCAGACCTCCTTTATCGCAGATATAGCGACCAAAAGAAATAAAGAGAGAAGACAATGACAGATACCAACACTCCTTAAGACTACGCACAATGCCAGACCTTGGCAACTTAGATTAGCGACCGTGGCAGGTACCAAAATTCCTTTGAATCACACATAATGCCAGACCTCCTTTATCGCAGATATAGCGACCAGTGCAGATAAAGAAAGGAAAGAAAAAAAGAAAGAAGACCCTGACAGGTACCAACACTCCTTACGCACAATGCCAGACCTTCGGCACCTTAGATAAAGCGACCGTGGCAGGTAACAAAATTCCTTCGAATCACACATAATGCCAGACCTCCTTTATCGCAGATATAGCAACCAGTGCAGTGATAAAGAAAAGGGGAAAGAAAAGAAAAAAAGAGAGAAGACCATGACAGGTACCAACATTTCTTAAGATTACGCACAATACCAGACCTTCTGTACCTTAGATAAAGCGACCGTGGCAGGTACTAAAATTCCTTAAGAATTACATACAATGCCAGACCTTCTCTATCGCAGATAAAACGACATGACCGTTACCAAAGTTCCCAAAAATTAAGCACAATGCCAGACCCCTCCTCCTTGGCACCTTGGAACATCCGTACCAGATTTGACAATAACAGAAACACGAGATTGTGAATCAAATGAAAAAACCTTATTGGATATTGCTGGAATTGAGAACTTATCACTGACGTGCGCCGGCCCGTGCCCTTGCCTTTGATTCCCTATCGAACTGCTCAGTCGTCGGACGAAGCGGGGGGTTTCATCGTGATAAATTTATCATTCCTAACCCTGGCCAGTGCCTTCGGACAAGAAAGTTCACTTTAATTCCATAACGCAATACTCCAACCAACCGTCTTACAACAGATTCCTTTCGTATCACATTTAATAATGAAAAAATAACATACAATTCCTAAATACCCATTCACCCTTCTCCCCCTCTTCCCTCACACTAGTGAGGGAGTAGGGGAGGTAGAGTACAGCCCGACCCGGGGGGGAGAGTTCAGTCCGACCCGACTTCTCTCCTTAACTCTACTTCCCTCTCATCCACTATAACTCATACTTTCTATCCCTCTTCTCCCCTCTTCCCTCATTCACGTGAGGGAGTAGGGGAGGTAGAGTATACAGCCCGACCAGCGGGGAGAGTTCAGTCCGACCCGACTTCTCTCCTTAGCTCTACTTCCCTCTTATCCACTTTACTACAATTCATACTTTCTATCCCTCTTCTCCCCATTTTCCCTCATTCACGTGAGGGAGTAAGGGGAGGTAGAGTATACAGCCCGACCCGGCGGGGGAGAGTTCAGTCCGACCCGACTTCTCTCCTTAACTCTACTTCCCTAACCCATTTTTTTTCCCCATTCCTAACCCCAACCCATACCCTTCCCCACTCCAAATCCCTAACCCCAACCCACCCAGACCCCTACCCTGAACCTAACCAACCCTTCCCCACTCTTACCCTTTTCCCCATTCCTAACCCCAACCACACCCTCCCCTAAACCTTAACCCATACCCTTCCCCACTCCAAATCCCTAACCCCAACCACACCCTCCCCCCAGCCTTAACCCATACCCTTCCCCCACCAAAATCCCTAACCCCAACCCACCCAGATCCCTACCATTTTACTCCAATCTCTCTATCTTCTCTAACTCTTAAACCTATCCCTAATTAGATTTAATTTGAATTTGAAGCTTAGAAAATAGACCTTTAACCACGGACACTGTATCGATATTAACTCGTCGTAAAAATTATATAATTTAAAGTAGACTAGATTCCAAATGTTTGGGACCTTTAAACATGAAGAAAAAACAAAAAACTCAACCAGGAAGTGAAATTCCGCCTACTTCCGGTTTGCCCACGGATGTGTGACCCACACTAATTTGAACAGAAGACTTAAAGACGCTTATCAAACTAATTCCCAAGTCTTTAGGACCTTCAGAAGCGAAGTTATAGCACAAAAAAAAGCTTAGCCACGCCCATTTTCGCATAATTAACTATTTTCGCCTTTAAAACTAATTCTCACCCGCTTCCCGTGGTCCTACATTAACAAAACTTAGATAATTTTACTCGGGATTCCTGCCCTTCCTTCCTAGTGTTTTTAATCGCTGAAATACCTTGTTTAAAATTTTCTAACCCTAACCATAATGCAACCGACTGTTACGAAGCGAAGACTACAGGGGCACAATTACCAATCCGATTGGATTTTGATTGCGCCTCCTGTAGTTGTGCGTGTGTATGGAACACAGGAAGGAATTGAAAAAGACTGACCTGGACTCCAGGACCCTCGGTCCTGTTTGACCTGGGTGGTTCTAGCTTGCGCTGTTAACAGACACCCTTGTCATTCAGGTGGTAAGTTTAATTTTAAACTATTATACATACCCTTAACTGCCTTTTTACTTTACAGGTCTCTATCTTGTCTCATATTATTATAACTCAACAACTTTGTTAAATTACAACAACAATGCTGCAGCAAAAATAACTTTTAGGCTTAACCTGGATCATGGACCTTAAAAATCTTAATGTATTGATTGAAAGACTATAATATTATTGATACTATTATATTCATCTTAACTCTTGAACTGTTTAAACTTACTTAATTGGACAAGGGACACACGCGGGACTTGATCAACCCCGGTGGGCCGTCCTTGGCGGAGAGTGTCTAGTGATAATGGCGAAACACTCAATGATGCTGAGGTACACTACTGATGATGTGTCCTGAAATTTAGCTTCTAAAATAGACTTACTTTTATTCAATTAATACAACAATTTAACCTCTAAACAATATAATAACCCTTCTCACTTAAAACAACTATTCAACCTTTTAACAACCAACTCTCCTCCCGCTCTTTCTATTCTTCTTTACTGCAGGTAGAACAACCATGGCAGATACCAAAATTCCTTAGAATTACACACAATGCCAGACTTCCCTTATCGCAGATATAGCGACCAGAGCAGATAAAGAAGAAAGAAAAGAAAGAAAGAGGGACGACCATGGCAGGTACCAACGTTCTTTAAAATTATGCAACCATGGCAGGTAGCAAAATTCCTTCAAATTACACACAATGCCAGACCTCCTTTATCGCAGATATAGCGACCAAAAAAAATAAAGAGAGAAGACAATGACAGATACCAACACTCCTTAAGACTACGCACAATGCCAGACCTTCGCAACTTAGATTAAGCGACCGTGGCAGGTACCAAAATTCCTTTGAATCACACATAATGCCAGACCTCCTTTATCGCAGATATAGCGACCAGTGCAGATAAAGAAAGGAAAGAAAAAAAAGAAAGAAGACCCTGACAGGTACCAACACTCCTTACGCACAATGCCAGACCTTCGGCACCTTAGATAAAGCGACCGTGGCAGGTAACAAAATTCCTTCGAATCACACATAATGCCAGACCTCCTTTATCGCAGATATAGCAACCAGTGCAGTGATAAAGAAAAGGGGAAAGAAAAGAAAAAAGAGAAGACCATGACAGGTACCAACATTTCTTAAGATTACGCACAATACCAGACCTTCTGTACCTTAGATAAAGCGACCGTGGCAGGTACTAAAATTCCTTAAGAATTACATACAATGCCAGACCTTCTCTATCGCAGATAAAACGACATGACCGTTACCAAAGTTCCCAAAAATTAAGCACAATGCCAGACCCCTCCTCCTTGGCACCTTGGAACATCCGTACCAGATTTGACAATAACAGAAACACGAGATTGTGAATCAAATGAAAAAACCTTATTGGATATTGCTGGAATTGAGAACTTATCACTGACGTGCGCCGGCCCGTGCCCTTGCCTTTGATTCCCTATCGAACTGCTCAGTCGTCGGACGAAGCGGGGGGTTTCATCGTGATAAATTTATCATTCCTAACCCTGGCCAGTGCCTTCGGACAAGAAAGTTCACTTTAATTCCATAACGCAATACTCCAACCAACCGTCTTACAACAGATTCCTTTCGTATCACATTTAATAATGAAAAAATAACATACAATTCCTAAATACCCATTCACCCTTCTCCCCCCACTCTTCCCTCACACTAGTGAGGGAGTAGGGGGAGGTAGAGTATACAGCCCGACCCGGCGGGGGAGAGTTCAGTCCGACCCGACTTCTCTCCTTAACTCTACTTCCCTCTCATCCACTATAACTCATACTTTCTATCCCTCTTCTCCCCATCTTCCCTCATTCACGTGAGGGAGTAGGGGGAGGTAGAGTATACAGCCCGACCCGGCGGGGGAGAGTTCAGTCCGACCCGACTTCTCTCCTTAGCTCTACTTCCCTCTTATCCACTTTACTACAATTCATACTTTCTATCCCTCTTCTCCCCATTTTCCCTCATTCACGTGAGGGAGTAAGGGGAGGTAGAGTATACAGCCCGACCCGGCGGGGGAGAGTTCAGTCCGACCCGACTTCTCTCCTTAACTCTACTTCCCTAACCCATTTTTTTTTCCCCATTCCTAACCCCAACCCATACCCTTCCCCACTCCAAATCCCTAACCCCAACCCACCCAGACCCCTACCCTGAACCTAACCAACCCTTCCCCACTCTTACCCTTTTCCCCATTCCTAACCCCAACCACACCCTCCCCTAAACCTTAACCCATACCCTTCCCCACTCCAAATCCCTAACCCCAACCACACCCTCCCCCCCTAGCCTTAACCCATACCCTTCCCCACTCCAAATCCCTAACCCCAACCCACCCAGATCCCTACCATTTTACTCCAATCTCTCTATCTTCTCTAACTCTTAAACCTATCCCTAATTAGATTTAATTTGAATTTGAAGCTTAGAAAATAGACCTTTAACCACGGACACTGTATCGATATTAACTCGTCGTAAAAAAATATATAATTTAAAGTAGACTAGATTCCAAATGTTTGGGACCTTTAAACATGAAGAAAAAAAAAAAAAAACTCAACCAGGAAGTGAAATTCCGCCTACTTCCGGTTTGCCCACGGATGTGTGACCCACACTAATTTGAACAGAAGACTTAAAGACGCTTATCAAACTAATTCCCAAGTCTTTAGGACCTTCAGAAGCGAAGTTATAGCACAAAAAGCCTTAGCCACGCCCATTTTCATAATAATTAACTATTTTTTTCGCCTTTTAAAACTAATTCTCACCCGCTTCCCGTGGTCCTACATTAACAAAACTTAGATAATTTTACTCGGGATTCCTGCCCTTCCTTCCTAGTGTTTTTTAATCGCTGAAATACCTTGTTTAAAATTTTCTAACCCTAACCATAATGCAACCGACTGTTACGAAGCGAAGACTACAGGGGGGCGCAAATTACCAATCCGATTGGATTTTGATTGCGCCTCCTGTAGTTGTGCGTGTATGGAACACAGGAAGGAATTGAAAAAGACTGACCTGGACTCCAGGACCCTCGGTCCTGTTTGACCTGGTGGTTCTAGCTTGCGCTGTTAACAGACACCCTTGTCATTCAGGTGGTAAGTTTAATTTTAAACTATTATACATACCCTTAACTGCCTTTTACTTTACAGGTCTCTATCTTGTCTCATATTATTATAACTCAACAACTTTGTTAAATTACAACAACAATGCTGCAGCAAAAATAACTTTTAGGCTTAACCTGGATCATGGACCTTAAAAATCTTAATGTATTGATTGAAAGACTATAATATTATTGATACTATTATATTCATCTTAACTCTTGAACTGTTTAAACTTACTTAATTGGACAAGGGACACACGCCGGGACTTGATCAACCCCGGTGGGCCGTCCTTGGCGGAGAGAGAGTGTCTAGTGATAATGGCGAAACACTCAATGATGCTGAGGTACACTACTGATGATGTGTCCTGAAATTTAGCTTCTAAAATAGACTTACTTTTATTCAATTAATACAACAATTTAACCTCTAAACAATATAATAACCCTTCTCACTTAAAACAACTATTCAACCTTTTAACAACCAACTCTCCTCCCCCGCTCTTTCTATTCTTCTTTACTGCAGGTAGAACAACCATGGCAGATACCAAAATTCCTTAGAATTACACACAATGCCAGACTTCCCTTATCGCAGATATAGCGACCAGAGCAGATAAAGAAGAAAGAAAAGAAAGAAAGAGGGACCGACCATGGCAGGTACCAACGTTCTTTAAAATTATGCAACCATGGCAGGTAGCAAAATTCCTTCAAATTACACACAATGCCAGACCTCCTTTATCGCAGATATAGCGACCAAAAAAAAATAAAGAGAGAAGACAATGACAGATACCAACACTCCTTAAGACTACGCACAATGCCAGACCTTCGGCAACTTAGATTAAGCGACCGTGGCAGGTACCAAAATTCCTTTGAATCACACATAATGCCAGACCTCCTTTATCGCAGATATAGCGACCAGTGCAGATAAAGAAAGGAAAGAAAAAAAGAAAGAAGACCCTGACAGGTACCAACACTCCTTACGCACAATGCCAGACCTTCGGCACCTTAGATAAAGCGACCGTGGCAGGTAACAAAATTCCTTCGAATCACACATAATGCCAGACCTCCTTTATCGCAGATATAGCAACCAGTGCAGTGATAAAGAAAAGGGGAAAGAAAAGAAAAAAAGAGAGAAGACCATGACAGGTACCAACATTTCTTAAGATTACGCACAATACCAGACCTTCTGTACCTTAGATAAAGCGACCGTGGCAGGTACTAAAATTCCTTAAGAATTACATACAATGCCAGACCTTCTCTATCGCAGATAAAACGACATGACCGTTACCAAAGTTCCCAAAAATTAAGCACAATGCCAGACCCCTCCTCCTTGGCACCTTGGAACATCCGTACCAGATTTGACAATAACAGAAACACGAGATTGTGAATCAAATGAAAAAACCTTATTGGATATTGCTGGAATTGAGAACTTATCACTGACGTGCGCCGCCCCCGTGCCCTTGCCTTTGATTCCCTATCGAACTGCTCAGTCGTCGGACGAAGCGGGGGGGTCATCGTGATAAATTTATCATTCCTAACCCTGGCCAGTGCCTTCGGACAAGAAAGTTCACTTTAATTCCATAACGCAATACTCCAACCAACCGTCTTACAACAGATTCCTTTCGTATCACATTTAATAATGAAAAAATAACATACAATTCCTAAATACCCATTCACCCTTCTCCCCACTCTTCCCTCACACTAGTGAGGGAGTAGGGGGGAGGTAGAGTATACAGCCCGACCCGGCGGGGGAGAGTTCAGTCCGACCCGACTTCTCTCCTTAACTCTACTTCCCTCTCATCCACTATAACTCATACTTTCTATCCCTCTTCTCCCCATCTTCCCTCATTCACGTGAGGGAGTAGGGGGAGGTAGAGTATACAGCCCGACCAGTGGGGGAGAGTTCAGTCCGACCCGACTTCTCTCCTTAGCTCTACTTCCCTCTTATCCACTTTACTACAATTCATACTTTCTATCCCTCTTCTCCCCATTTTCCCTCATTCACGTGAGGGAGTAAGGGGAGGTAGAGTATACAGCCCGACCGACCAGGGGGGGAGAGTTCAGTCCGACCCGACTTCTCTCCTTAACTCTACTTCCCTAACCCATTTTTTTTTCCCATTCCTAACCCCAACCCATACCCTTCCCCACTCCAAATCCCTAACCCCAACCCACCCAGACCCCTACCCTGAACCTAACCAACCCTTCCCCACTCTTACCCTTTTCCCCATTCCTAACCCCAACCACACCCTCCCTAAACCTTAACCCATACCCTTCCCCACTCCAAATCCCTAACCCCAACCACACCCTCCCCTAAGCCTTAACCCATACCCTTCCCCACTCCAAATCCCTAACCCCAACCCACCCAGATCCCTACCATTTTACTCCAATCTCTCTATCTTCTCTAACTCTTAAACCTATCCCTAATTAGATTTAATTTGAATTTGAAGCTTAGAAAATAGACCTTTAACCACGGACACTGTATCGATATTAACTCGTCGTAAAAAAAATTATATAATTTAAAGTAGACTAGATTCCAAATGTTTGGGACCTTTAAACATGAAGAAAAAAAAAAAAAAAACTCAACCAGGAAGTGAAATTCCGCCTACTTCCGGTTTGCCCACGGATGTGTGACCCACACTAATTTGAACAGAAGACTTAAAGACGCTTATCAAACTAATTCCCAAGTCTTTAGGACCTTCAGAAGCGAAGTTATAGCACAAAAAGCCTTAGCCACGCCCATTTTCGCATAATTAACTATTTTCGCCTTTAAAACTAATTCTCACCCGCTTCCCCCGTGGTCCTACATTAACAAAACTTAGATAATTTTACTCGGGATTCCTGCCCTTCCTTCCTAGTGTTTTTAATCGCTGAAATACCTTGTTTAAAATTTTCTAACCCTAACCATAATGCAACCGACTGTTACGAAGAAGACTACAGGGGCGCAAATTACCAATCCGATTGGATTTTGATTGCGCCTCCTGTAGTTGTGCGTGTATGGAACACAGGAAGGAATTGAAAAAAAGACTGACCTGGACTCCAGGACCCTCGGTCCTGTTTGACCTGGGTGGTTCTAGCTTGCGCTGTTAACAGACACCCTTGTCATTCAGGTGGTAAGTTTAATTTTAAACTATTATACATACCCTTAACTGCCTTTTTACTTTACAGGTCTCTATCTTGTCTCATATTATTATAACTCAACAACTTTGTTAAATTACAACAACAATGCTGCAGCAAAAATAACTTTTAGGCTTAACCTGGATCATGGACCTTAAAAATCTTAATGTATTGATTGAAAGACTATAATATTATTGATACTATTATATTCATCTTAACTCTTGAACTGTTTAAACTTACTTAATTGGACAAGGGACACACGCGGGACTTGATCAACCCCGTGGGCCGTCCTTGGCGGAGAGTGTCTAGTGATAATGGCGAAAACTCAATGATGCTGAGGTACACTACTGATGATGTGTCCTGAAATTTAGCTTCTAAAATAGACTTACTTTTATTCAATTAATACAACAATTTAACCTCTAAACAATATAATAACCCTTCTCACTTAAAACAACTATTCAACCTTTTAACAACCAACTCTCCTCCCGCTCTTTCTATTCTTCTTTACTGCAGGTAGAACAACCATGGCAGATACCAAAATTCCTTAGAATTACACACAATGCCAGACTTCCCTTATCGCAGATATAGCGACCAGAGCAGATAAAGAAGAAAGAAAAGAAAGAAAGAGGGGACGACCATGGCAGGTACCAACGTTCTTTAAAATTATGCAACCATGGCAGGTAGCAAAATTCCTTCAAATTACACACAATGCCAGACCTCCTTTATCGCAGATATAGCGACCAAAAAGAAATAAAGAGAGAAGACAATGACAGATACCAACACTCCTTAAGACTACGCACAATGCCAGACCTTCGCAACTTAGATTAAGCGACCGTGGCAGGTACCAAAATTCCTTTGAATCACACATAATGCCAGACCTCCTTTATCGCAGATATAGCGACCAGTGCAGATAAAGAAAGGAAAGAAAAAAGAAAGAAGACCCTGACAGGTACCAACACTCCTTACGCACAATGCCAGACCTTCGCACCTTAGATAAAGCGACCGTGGCAGGTAACAAAATTCCTTCGAATCACACATAATGCCAGACCTCCTTTATATCGCAGATATAGCAACCAGTGCAGTGATAAAGAAAAGGGGAAAGAAAAGAAAAAAAAAAGAGAGAAGACCATGACAGGTACCAACATTTCTTAAGATTACGCACAATACCAGACCTTCTGTACCTTAGATAAAGCGACCGTGGCAGGTACTAAAATTCCTTAAGAATTACATACAATGCCAGACCTTCTCTATCGCAGATAAAACGACATGACCGTTACCAAAGTTCCCAAAAATTAAGCACAATGCCAGACCCCTCCTCCTTGGCACCTTGGAACATCCGTACCAGATTTGACAATAACAGAAACACGAGATTGTGAATCAAATGAAAAAACCTTATTGGATATTGCTGGAATTGAGAACTTATCACTGACGTGCGCCGGCCCGTGCCCTTGCCTTTGATTCCCTATCGAACTGCTCAGTCGTCGGACGAAGCGGGGGGTTTCATCGTGATAAATTTATCATTCCTAACCCTGGCCAGTGCCTTCGGACAAGAAAGTTCACTTTAATTCCATAACGCAATACTCCAACCAACCGTCTTACAACAGATTCCTTTCGTATCACATTTAATAATGAAAAAAATAACATACAATTCCTAAATACCCATTCACCCTTCTCCCCACTCTTCCCTCACACTAGTGAGGGAGTAGGGGAGGTAGAGTATACAGCCCGACCCGGGGGGAGTTCAGTCCGACCCGACTTCTCTCCTTAACTCTACTTCCCTCTCATCCACTATAACTCATACTTTCTATCCCTCTTCTCCCCATCTTCCCTCATTCACGTGAGGGAGTAGGGGAGGTAGAGTATACAGCCCGACCAGGGGGGAGAGTTCAGTCCGACCCGACTTCTCTCCTTAGCTCTACTTCCCTCTTATCCACTTTACTACAATTCATACTTTCTATCCCTCTTCTCCCCATTTTCCCTCATTCACGTGAGGGAGTAAGGGAGGTAGAGTATACAGCCCCGACCAGGCGGGGAGAGTTCAGTCCGACCCGACTTCTCTCCTTAACTTAACTCTACTTCCCTAACCCATTTTTTTTCCCCATTCCTAACCCCAACCCATACCCTTCCCCACTCCAAATCCCTAACCCCAACCCACCCAGACCCCTACCCTGAACCTAACCAACCCTTCCCCACTCTTACCCTTTTCCCCATTCCTAACCCCAACCACACCCTCCCCTAAACCTTAACCCATACCCTTCCCCACTCCAAATCCCTAACCCCAACCACACCCTCCCCCTAAGCCTTAACCCATACCCTTCCCCACTCCAAATCCCTAACCCCAACCCACCCAGATCCCTACCATTTTACTCCAATCTCTCTATCTTCTCTAACTCTTAAACCTATCCCTAATTAGATTTAATTTGAATTTGAAGCTTAGAAAATAGACCTTTAACCACGGACACTGTATCGATATTAACTCGTCGTAAAAATTATATAATTTAAAGTAGACTAGATTCCAAATGTTTGGGACCTTTAAACATGAAGAAAAAACAAAAAACTCAACCAGGAAGTGAAATTCCGCCTACTTCCGGTTTGCCCACGGATGTGTGACCCACACTAATTTGAACAGAAGACTTAAAGACGCTTATCAAACTAATTCCCAAGTCTTTAGGACCTTCAGAAGCGAAGTTATAGCACAAAAAAGCCTTAGCCACGCCCATTTTCGCATAATTAACTATTTTCGCCTTTAAAACTAATTCTCACCCGCTTCCCGTGGTCCTACATTAACAAAACTTAGATAATTTTACTCGGGGATTCCTGCCCTTCCTTCCTAGTGTTTTTTAATCGCTGAAATACCTTGTTTAAAATTTTCTAACCCTAACCATAATGCAACCGACTGTTACGAGCGAAGACTACAGGGGCACAAATTACCAATCCGATTGGATTTTGATTGCGCCTCCTGTAGTTGTGCGGTGTATGGAACACAGGAAGGAATTGAAAAAGACTGACCTGGACTCCAGGACCCTCGGTCCTGTTTGACCTGGGTGGTTCTAGCTTGCGCTGTTAACAGACACCCCTTGTCATTCAGGTGGTAAGTTTAATTTTAAACTATTATACATACCCTTAACTGCCTTTTACTTTACAGGTCTCTATCTTGTCTCATATTATTATAACTCAACAACTTTGTTAAATTACAACAACAATGCTGCAGCAAAAATAACTTTTAGGCTTAACCTGGATCATGGACCTTAAAAATCTTAATGTATTGATTGAAAGACTATAATATTATTGATACTATTATATTCATCTTAACTCTTGAACTGTTTAAACTTACTTAATTGGACAAGGGACACACGCCGGGACTTGATCAACCCCGGTGGGCCGTCCTTGGCGGAGAGTGTCTAGTGATAATGGCCGAAACACTCAATGATGCTGAGGTACACTACTGATGATGTGTCCTGAAATTTAGCTTCTAAAATAGACTTACTTTTATTCAATTAATACAACAATTTAACCTCTAAACAATATAATAACCCTTCTCACTTAAAACAACTATTCAACCTTTTAACAACCAACTCTCCTCCCGCTCTTTCTATTCTTCTTTACTGCAGGTAGAACAACCATGGCAGATACCAAAATTCCTTAGAATTACACACAATGCCAGACTTCCCTTATCGCAGATATAGCGACCAGAGCAGATAAAAAGAAGAAAGAAAAGAAAGAAAGAGGGACGACCATGGCAGGTACCAACGTTCTTTAAAATTATGCAACCATGGCAGGTAGCAAAATTCCTTCAAATTACACACAATGCCAGACCTCCTTTATCGCAGATATAGCGACCAAAAAAAAATAAAGAGAGAAGACAATGACAGATACCAACACTCCTTAAGACTACGCACAATGCCAGACCTTCGGCAACTTAGATTAAGCGACCGTGGCAGGTACCAAAATTCCTTTGAATCACACATAATGCCAGACCTCCTTTATCGCAGATATAGCGACCAGTGCAGATAAAGAAAGGAAAGAAAAAAAGAAAGAAGACCCTGACAGGTACCAACACTCCTTACGCACAATGCCAGACCTTCGGCACCTTAGATAAAGCGACCGTGGCAGGTAACAAAATTCCTTCGAATCACACATAATGCCAGACCTCCTTTATCGCAGATATAGCAACCAGTGCAGTGATAAAGAAAAGGGGAAAGAAAAGAAAAAAAGAGAGAAGACCATGACAGGTACCAACATTTCTTAAGATTACGCACAATACCAGACCTTCTGTACCTTAGATAAAGCGACCGTGGCAGGTACTAAAATTCCTTAAGAATTACATACAATGCCAGACCTTCTCTATCGCAGATAAAACGACATGACCGTTACCAAAGTTCCCAAAAATTAAGCACAATGCCAGACCCCTCCTCCTTGGCACCTTGGAACATCCGTACCAGATTTGACAATAACAGAAACACGAGATTGTGAATCAAATGAAAAAACCTTATTGGATATTGCTGGAATTGAGAACTTATCACTGACGTGCGCCGGCCCGTGCCCTTGCCTTTGATTCCCTATCGAACTGCTCAGTCGTCGACGAAGCGGGGGTTTCATCGTGATAAATTTATCATTCCTAACCCTGGCCAGTGCCTTCGGACAAGAAAGTTCACTTTAATTCCATAACGCAATACTCCAACCAACCGTCTTACAACAGATTCCTTTCGTATCACATTTAATAATGAAAAAATAACATACAATTCCTAAATACCCATTCACCCTTCTCCCCACTCTTCCCTCACACTAGTGAGGGAGTAGGGGGAGGTAGAGTATACAGCCCGACCCGGCGGGGGAGAGTTCAGTCCGACCCGACTTCTCTCCTTAACTCTACTTCCCTCTCATCCACTATAACTCATACTTTCTATCCCTCTTCTCCCCATCTTCCCTCATTCACGTGAGGGGAGTAGGGGAGGTAGAGTATACAGCCCGACCAGGGGGGAGAGTTCAGTCCGACCCGACTTCTCTCCTTAGCTCTACTTCCCTCTTATCCACTTTACTACAATTCATACTTTCTATCCCTCTTCTCCCCATTTTCCCTCATTCACGTGAGGGGGAGTAAGGGAGGTAGAGTATACAGCCCGACCCGGCGGGGGAGAGTTCAGTCCGACCCGACTTCTCTCCTTAACTCTACTTCCCTAACCCATTTTTTTTCCCCATTCCTAACCCCAACCCATACCCTTCCCCACTCCAAATCCCTAACCCCAACCCACCCAGACCCCTACCCTGAACCTAACCAACCCTTCCCCACTCTTACCCTTTTCCCCATTCCTAACCCCAACCACACCCTCCCCCCCACCCTAACCCATACCCTTCCCCACTCCAAATCCCTAACCCCAACCACACCCTCCCCTAAGCCTTAACCCATACCCTTCCCCACTCCAAATCCCTAACCCCAACCCACCCAGATCCCTACCATTTTACTCCAATCTCTCTATCTTCTCTAACTCTTAAACCTATCCCTAATTAGATTTAATTTGAATTTGAAGCTTAGAAAATAGACCTTTAACCACGGACACTGTATCGATATTAACTCGTCGTAAAAATTATATAATTTAAAGTAGACTAGATTCCAAATGTTTGGGACCTTTAAACATGAAGAAAAAACAAAAAAACTCAACCAGGAAGTGAAATTCCGCCTACTTCCGGTTTGCCCACGGATGTGTGACCCACACTAATTTGAACAGAAGACTTAAAGACGCTTATCAAACTAATTCCCAAGTCTTTAGGACCTTCAGAAGCGAAGTTATAGCACAAAAAGCCTTAGCCACGCCCATTTTCGCATAATTAACTATTTTCGCCTTTAAAACTAATTCTCACCCGCTTCCCGTGGTCCTACATTAACAAAACTTAGATAATTTTACTCGGGATTCCTGCCCTTCCTTCCTAGTGTTTTTAATCGCTGAAATACCTTGTTTAAAATTTTCTAACCCTAACCATAATGCAACCGACTGTTACGAAGAAGACTACAGGGGCGCAAATTACCAATCCGATTGGATTTTGATTGCGCCTCCTGTAGTTGTGCGTGTATGGAAACACAGGAAGGAATTGAAAAAGACTGACCTGGACTCCAGGACCCTCGGTCCTGTTTGACCTGGGTGGTTCTAGCTTGCGCTGTTAACAGACACCCTTGTCATTCAGGTGGTAAGTTTAATTTTAAACTATTATACATACCCTTAACTGCCTTTTTACTTTACAGGTCTCTATCTTGTCTCATATTATTATAACTCAACAACTTTGTTAAATTACAACAACAATGCTGCAGCAAAAATAACTTTTAGGCTTAACCTGGATCATGGACCTTAAAAATCTTAATGTATTGATTGAAAGACTATAATATTATTGATACTATTATATTCATCTTAACTCTTGAACTGTTTAAACTTACTTAATTGGACAAGGGACACACGCCGGGACTTGATCAACCCCGTGGGCCGTCCTTGGCGGAGAGTGTCTAGTGATAATGGCGAAAACACTCAATGATGCTGAGGTACACTACTGATGATGTGTCCTGAAATTTAGCTTCTAAAATAGACTTACTTTTATTCAATTAATACAACAATTTAACCTCTAAACAATATAATAACCCTTCTCACTTAAAACAACTATTCAACCTTTTAACAACCAACTCTCCTCCCGCTCTTTCTATTCTTCTTTACTGCAGGTAGAACAACCATGGCAGATACCAAAATTCCTTAGAATTACACACAATGCCAGACTTCCCTTATCGCAGATATAGCGACCAGAGCAGATAAAGAAGAAAGAAAAAAGAAAGAAAGAGGGACGACCATGGCAGGTACCAACGTTCTTTAAAATTATGCAACCATGGCAGGTAGCAAAATTCCTTCAAATTACACACAATGCCAGACCTCCTTTATCGCAGATATAGCGACCAAAAAGAAATAAAGAGAGAAGACAATGACAGATACCAACACTCCTTAAGACTACGCACAATGCCAGACCTTCGCAACTTAGATTAAGCGACCGTGGCAGGTACCAAAATTCCTTTGAATCACACATAATGCCAGACCTCCTTTATCGCAGATATAGCGACCAGTGCAGATAAAGAAAGGAAAGAAAAAAAGAAAGAAGACCCTGACAGGTACCAACACTCCTTACGCACAATGCCAGACCTTCGCACCTTAGATAAAGCGACCGTGGCAGGTAACAAAATTCCTTCCGAATCACACATAATGCCAGACCTCCTTTATCGCAGATATAGCAACCAGTGCAGTGATAAAGAAAAGGGGAAAGAAAAGAAAAAAGAGAGAAGACCATGACAGGTACCAACATTTCTTAAGATTACGCACAATACCAGACCTTCTGTACCTTAGATAAAGCGACCGTGGCAGGTACTAAAATTCCTTAAGAATTACATACAATGCCAGACCTTCTCTATCGCAGATAAAACGACATGACCGTTACCAAAGTTCCCAAAAATTAAGCACAATGCCAGACCCCTCCTCCTTGGCACCTTGGAACATCCGTACCAGATTTGACAATAACAGAAACACGAGATTGTGAATCAAATGAAAAAACCTTATTGGATATTGCTGGAATTGAGAACTTATCACTGACGTCGCCGCCCGTGCCCTTGCCTTTGATTCCCTATCGAACTGCTCAGTCGTCGGACGAGCGGGGGTTTCATCGTGATAAATTTATCATTCCTAACCCTGGCCAGTGCCTTCGGACAAGAAAGTTCACTTTAATTCCATAACGCAATACTCCAACCAACCGTCTTACAACAGATTCCTTTCGTATCACATTTAATAATGAAAAAATAACATACAATTCCTAAATACCCATTCACCCTTCTCCCCACTCTTCCCTCACACTAGTGAGGGAGTAGGGGAGGTAGATATACAGCCCGACCCGGTGGGGAGAGTTCAGTCCGACCCGACTTCTCTCCTTAACTCTACTTCCCTCTCATCCACTATAACTCATACTTTCTATCCCTCTTCTCCCCATCTTCCCTCATTCACGTGAGGGAGTAGGGGGAGGTAGAGTATACAGCCCGACCCGGCGGGGGGGAGAGTTCAGTCCGACCCGACTTCTCTCCTTAGCTCTACTTCCCTCTTATCCACTTTACTACAATTCATACTTTCTATCCCTCTTCTCCCCATTTTCCCTCATTCACGTGAGGGAGTAAGGGGAGGTAGAGTATACAGCCCGACCCGGCGGGGGAGAGTTCAGTCCGACCCGACTTCTCTCCTTAACTCTACTTCCCTAACCCATTTTTTTTTCCCCATTCCTAACCCCAACCCATACCCTTCCCCACTCCAAATCCCTAACCCCAACCCACCCAGACCCCTACCCTGAACCTAACCAACCCTTCCCCACTCTTACCCTTTTCCCCATTCCTAACCCCAACCACACCCTCCCCTAAACCTTAACCCATACCCTTCCCCACTCCAAATCCCTAACCCCAACCACACCCTCCCCTAAGCCTTAACCCATACCCTTCCCCACTCCAAATCCCTAACCCCAACCCACCCAGATCCCTACCATTTTACTCCAATCTCTCTATCTTCTCTAACTCTTAAACCTATCCCTAATTAGATTTAATTTGAATTTGAAGCTTAGAAAATAGACCTTTAACCACGGACACTGTATCGATATTAACTCGTCGTAAAAATTATATAATTTAAAGTAGACTAGATTCCAAATGTTTGGGACCTTTAAACATGAAGAAAAAACAAAAAACTCAACCAGGAAGTGAAATTCCGCCTACTTCCGGTTTGCCCACGGATGTGTGACCCACACTAATTTGAACAGAAGACTTAAAGACGCTTATCAAACTAATTCCCAAGTCTTTAGGACCTTCAGAAGCGAAGTTATAGCACAAAAAAAAGCTTAGCCACGCCCATTTTCGCATAATTAACTATTTTCGCCTTTAAAACTAATTCTCACCCGCTTCCCGTGGTCCTACATTAACAAAACTTAGATAATTTTACTCGGGGATTCCTGCCCTTCCTTCCTAGTGTTTTTTAATCGCTGAAATACCTTGTTTAAAATTTTCTAACCCTAACCATAATGCAACCGACTGTTACGAGCGAAGACTACAGGGGCGCAAATTACCAATCCGATTGGATTTTGATTGCGCCTCCTGTAGTTGTGCGTGATATATGGAACACAGGAAGGAATTGAAAAAGACTGACCTGGACTCCAGGACCCTCGGTCCTGTTTGACCTGGGTGGTTCTAGCTTGCGCTGTTAACAGACACCCTTGTCATTCAGGTGGTAAGTTTAATTTTAAACTATTATACATACCCTTAACTGCCTTTTACTTTACAGGTCTCTATCTTGTCTCATATTATTATAACTCAACAACTTTGTTAAATTACAACAACAATGCTGCAGCAAAAATAACTTTTAGGCTTAACCTGGATCATGGACCTTAAAAATCTTAATGTATTGATTGAAAGACTATAATATTATTGATACTATTATATTCATCTTAACTCTTGAACTGTTTAAACTTACTTAATTGGACAAGGGACACACGCGGGACTTGATCAACCCCCCGTGGGCCGTCCTTGGCGGAGAGTGTCTAGTGATAATGGCGAAACACTCAATGATGCTGAGGTACACTACTGATGATGTGTCCTGAAATTTAGCTTCTAAAATAGACTTACTTTTATTCAATTAATACAACAATTTAACCTCTAAACAATATAATAACCCTTCTCACTTAAAACAACTATTCAACCTTTTAACAACCAACTCTCCTCCCGCTCTTTTTATTCTTCTTTACTGCAGGTAGAACAACCATGGCAGATACCAAAATTCCTTAGAATTACACACAATGCCAGACTTCCCTTATCGCAGATATAGCGACCAGAGCAGATAAAGAAGAAAGAAAAGAAAGAAAGAGGGACGACCATGGCAGGTACCAACGTTCTTTAAAATTATGCAACCATGGCAGGTAGCAAAATTCCTTCAAATTACACACAATGCCAGACCTCCTTTATCGCAGATATAGCGACCAAAAGAAATAAAGAGAGAAGACAATGACAGATACCAACACTCCTTAAGACTACGCACAATGCCAGACCTTCGGCAACTTAGATTAAGCGACCGTGGCAGGTACCAAAATTCCTTTGAATCACACATAATGCCAGACCTCCTTTATCGCAGATATAGCGACCAGTGCAGATAAAGAAAGGAAAGAAAAAAAAAGAAGACCCTGACAGGTACCAACACTCCTTACGCACAATGCCAGACCTTCGGCACCTTAGATAAAGCGACCGTGGCAGGTAACAAAATTCCTTCGAATCACACATAATGCCAGACCTCCTTTATCGCAGATATAGCAACCAGTGCAGTGATAAAGAAAAGGGGAAAGAAAAGAAAAAAAGAGAGAAGACCATGACAGGTACCAACATTTCTTAAGATTACGCACAATACCAGACCTTCTGTACCTTAGATAAAGCGACCGTGGCAGGTACTAAAATTCCTTAAGAATTACATACAATGCCAGACCTTCTCTATCGCAGATAAAACGACATGACCGTTACCAAAGTTCCCAAAAATTAAGCACAATGCCAGACCCCTCCTCCTTGGCACCTTGGAACATCCGTACCAGATTTGACAATAACAGAAACACGAGATTGTGAATCAAATGAAAAAACCTTATTGGATATTGCTGGAATTGAGAACTTATCACTGACGTGCGCCGGCCCCGTGCCCTTGCCTTTGATTCCCTATCGAACTGCTCAGTCGTCGGACGAAGCGGGGGGTTTCATCGTGATAAATTTATCATTCCTAACCCTGGCCAGTGCCTTCGGACAAGAAAGTTCACTTTAATTCCATAACGCAATACTCCAACCAACCGTCTTACAACAGATTCCTTTCGTATCACATTTAATAATGAAAAAATAACATACAATTCCTAAATACCCATTCACCCTTCTCCCCACTCTTCCCTCACACTAGTGAGGGAGTAGGGGGAGGTAGAGTATACAGCCCGACCCGGCGGGGGAGAGTTCAGTCCGACCCGACTTCTCTCCTTAACTCTACTTCCCTCTCATCCACTATAACTCATACTTTCTATCCCTCTTCTCCCATCTTCCCTCATTCACGTGAGGGGAGTAGGGGAGGTAAATATACAGCCCGACCAGGGGGGAGAGTTCAGTCCGACCCGACTTCTCTCCTTAGCTCTACTTCCCTCTTATCCACTTTACTACAATTCATACTTTCTATCCCTCTTCTCCCCATTTTCCCTCATTCACGTGAGGGAGTAAGGGGAGGTAGAGTATACAGCCCGACCAGTGGGGGAGTTCAGTCCGACCCGACTTCTCTCCTTAACTCTACTTCCCTAACCCATTTTTTTTTCCCCATTCCTAACCCCAACCCATACCCTTCCCCACTCCAAATCCCTAACCCCAACCCACCCAGACCCCTACCCTGAACCTAACCAACCCTTCCCCACTCTTACCCTTTTCCCCATTCCTAACCCCAACCACACCCTCCCCTAAACCTTAACCCATACCCTTCCCCACTCCAAATCCCTAACCCCAACCACACCCTCCCCTAAGCCTTAACCCATACCCTTCCCCACTCCAAATCCCTAACCCCAACCCACCCAGATCCCTACCATTTTACTCCAATCTCTCTATCTTCTCTAACTCTTAAACCTATCCCTAATTAGATTTAATTTGAATTTGAAGCTTAGAAAATAGACCTTTAACCACGGACACTGTATCGATATTAACTCGTCGTAAAAATTATATAATTTAAAGTAGACTAGATTCCAAATGTTTGGGACCTTTAAACATGAAGAAAAAACAAAAAACTCAACCAGGAAGTGAAATTCCGCCTACTTCCGGTTTGCCCACGGATGTGTGACCCACACTAATTTGAACAGAAGACTTAAAGACGCTTATCAAACTAATTCCCAAGTCTTTAGGACCTTCAGAAGCGAAGTTATAGCACAAAAAGCCTTAGCCACGCCCATTTTCGCATAATTAACTATTTTCGCCTTTAAAACTAATTCTCACCCGCTTCCCGTGGTCCTACATTAACAAAACTTAGATAATTTTACTCGGGGATTCCTGCCCTTCCTTCCTAGTGTTTTTTAATCGCTGAAATACCTTGTTTAAAATTTTCTAACCCTAACCATAATGCAACCGACTGTTACGAGCGAAGACTACAGGGGCGCAAATTACCAATCCGATTGGATTTTGATTGCGCCTCCTGTAGTTGTGCGGTGTATGGAACACAGGAAGGAATTGAAAAAGACTGACCTGGACTCCAGGACCCTCGGTCCTGTTTGACCTGGGTGGTTCTAGCTTGCGCTGTTAACAGACACCCTTGTCATTCAGGTGGTAAGTTTAATTTTAAACTATTATACATACCCTTAACTGCCTTTTACTTTACAGGTCTCTATCTTGTCTCATATTATTATAACTCAACAACTTTGTTAAATTACAACAACAATGCTGCAGCAAAAATAACTTTTAGGCTTAACCTGGATCATGGACCTTAAAAATCTTAATGTATTGATTGAAAGACTATAATATTATTGATACTATTATATTCATCTTAACTCTTGAACTGTTTAAACTTACTTAATTGGACAAGGGACACACGCCGGGACTTGATCAACCCCGGTGGGCCGTCCTTGGCGGAGAGTGTCTAGTGATAATGGCCGAAACACTCAATGATGCTGAGGTACACTACTGATGATGTGTCCTGAAATTTAGCTTCTAAAATAGACTTACTTTTATTCAATTAATACAACAATTTAACCTCTAAACAATATAATAACCCTTCTCACTTAAAACAACTATTCAACCTTTTAACAACCAACTCTCCTCCCGCTCTTTCTATTCTTCTTTACTGCAGGTAGAACAACCATGGCAGATACCAAAATTCCTTAGAATTACACACAATGCCAGACTTCCCTTATCGCAGATATAGCGACCAGAGCAGATAAAGAAGAAAGAAAAGAAAGAAAGAGGGACGACCATGGCAGGTACCAACGTTCTTTAAAATTATGCAACCATGGCAGGTAGCAAAATTCCTTCAAATTACACACAATGCCAGACCTCCTTTATCGCAGATATAGCGACCAAAAAAGAAATAAAGAGAGAAGACAATGACAGATACCAACACTCCTTAAGACTACGCACAATGCCAGACCTTCGGCAACTTAGATTAGCGACCGTGGCAGGTACCAAAATTCCTTTGAATCACACATAATGCCAGACCTCCTTTATCGCAGATATAGCGACCAGTGCAGATAAAGAAAGGAAAGAAAAAAGAAAGAAGACCCTGACAGGTACCAACACTCCTTACGCACAATGCCAGACCTTCGGCACCTTAGATAAAGCGACCGTGGCAGGTAACAAAATTCCTTCGAATCACACATAATGCCAGACCTCCTTTATCGCAGATATAGCAACCAGTGCAGTGATAAAGAAAAGGGGAAAGAAAAGAAAAAGAGAGAAGACCATGACAGGTACCAACATTTCTTAAGATTACGCACAATACCAGACCTTCTGTACCTTAGATAAAGCGACCGTGGCAGGTACTAAAATTCCTTAAGAATTACATACAATGCCAGACCTTCTCTATCGCAGATAAAAACGACATGACCGTTACCAAAGTTCCCAAAAATTAAGCACAATGCCAGACCCCTCCTCCTTGGCACCTTGGAACATCCGTACCAGATTTGACAATAACAGAAACACGAGATTGTGAATCAAATGAAAAAACTTTATTGGATATTGCTGGAATTGAGAACTTATCACTGACGTCGCCGCCCGTGCCCTTGCCTTTGATTCCCTATCGAACTGCTCAGTCGTCGGACGAAGCGGGGGGTTTCATCGTGATAAATTTATCATTCCTAACCCTGGCCAGTGCCTTCGGACAAGAAAGTTCACTTTAATTCCATAACGCAATACTCCAACCAACCGTCTTACAACAGATTCCTTTCGTATCACATTTAATAATGAAAAAATAACATACAATTCCTAAATACCCATTCACCCTTCTCCCCACTCTTCCCTCACACTAGTGAGGGGTAGGGGAGGTAGAGTATACAGCCCGACCCGGCGGGGGAGAGTTCAGTCCGACCCGACTTCTCTCCTTAACTCTACTTCCCTCTCATCCACTATAACTCATACTTTCTATCCCTCTTCTCCCCATCTTCCCTCATTCACGTGAGGGAGTAGGGGAGGTAGAAATATACAGCCCGACCAGGGGGGGAGAGTTCAGTCCGACCCGACTTCTCTCCTTAGCTCTACTTCCCTCTTATCCACTTTACTACAATTCATACTTTCTATCCCTCTTCTCCCCATTTTCCCTCATTCACGTGAGGGAGTAAGGGGAGGTAGAGTATACAGCCCGACCCGGCGGGGGAGAGTTCAGTCCGACCCGACTTCTCTCCTTAACTCTACTTCCCTAACCCATTTTTTTCCCCATTCCTAACCCCAACCCATACCCTTCCCCACTCCAAATCCCTAACCCCAACCCACCCAGACCCCTACCCTGAACCTAACCAACCCTTCCCCACTCTTACCCTTTTCCCCATTCCTAACCCCAACCACACCCTCCCCTAAACCTTAACCCATACCCTTCCCCACTCCAAATCCCTAACCCCAACCACACCCTCCCCTAAGCCTTAACCCATACCCTTCCCCACTCCAAATCCCTAACCCCAACCCACCCAGATCCCTACCATTTTACTCCAATCTCTATCTTCTCTAACTCTTAAACCTATCCCTAATTAGATTTAATTTGAATTTGAAGCTTAGAAAATAGACCTTTAACCACGGACACTGTATCGATATTAACTCGTCGTAAAAATTATATAATTTAAAGTAGACTAGATTCCAAATGTTTGGGACCTTTAAACATGAAGAAAAAACAAAAACTCAACCAGGAAGTGAAATTCCGCCTACTTCCGGTTTGCCCACGGATGTGTGACCCACACTAATTTGAACAGAAGACTTAAAGACGCTTATCAAACTAATTCCCAAGTCTTTAGGACCTTCAGAAGCGAAGTTATAGCACAAAAAGCCTTAGCCACGCCCATTTTCGCATAATTAACTATTTTCGCCTTTAAAACTAATTCTCACCCGCTTCCCGTGGTCCTACATTAACAAAACTTAGATAATTTTACTCGGGATTCCTGCCCTTCCTTCCTAGTGTTTTTAATCGCTGAAATACCTTGTTTAAAATTTTCTAACCCTAACCATAATGCAACCGACTGTTACGAAGAAGACTACAGGGGCGCAAATTACCAATCCGATTGGATTTTGATTGCGCCTCCTGTAGTTGTGCGATGTATGGAACACAGGAAGGAATTGAAAAAGACTGACCTGGACTCCAGGACCCTCGGTCCTGTTTGACCTGGGTGGTTCTAGCTTGCGCTGTTAACAGACACCCTTGTCATTCAGGTGGTAAGTTTAATTTTAAACTATTATACATACCCTTAACTGCCTTTTTTACTTTACAGGTCTCTATCTTGTCTCATATTATTATAACTCAACAACTTTGTTAAATTACAACAACAATGCTGCAGCAAAAATAACTTTTAGGCTTAACCTGGATCATGGACCTTAAAAATCTTAATGTATTGATTGAAAGACTATAATATTATTGATACTATTATATTCATCTTAACTCTTGAACTGTTTAAACTTACTTAATTGGACAAGGGACACACGCCGGGACTTGATCAACCCCGGTGGGCCGTCCTTGGCGGAGAGTGTCTAGTGATAATGGCCGAAACACTCAATGATGCTGAGGTACACTACTGATGATGTGTCCTGAAATTTAGCTTCTAAAATAGACTTACTTTTATTCAATTAATACAACAATTTAACCTCTAAACAATATAATAACCCTTCTCACTTAAAACAACTATTCAACCTTTTAACAACCAACTCTCCTCCCGCTCTTTCTATTCTTCTTTACTGCAGGTAGAACAACCATGGCAGATACCAAAATTCCTTAGAATTACACACAATGCCAGACTTCCCTTATCGCAGATATAGCGACCAGAGCAGATAAAGAAGAAAGAAAAGAAAGAAAGAGGGACGACCATGGCAGGTACCAACGTTCTTTAAAATTATGCAACCATGGCAGGTAGCAAAATTCCTTCAAATTACACACAATGCCAGACCTCCTTTATCGCAGATATAGCGACCAAAAGAAATAAAGAGAGAAGACAATGACAGATACCAACACTCCTTAAGACTACGCACAATGCCAGACCTTCGGCAACTTAGATTAAGCGACCGTGGCAGGTACCAAAATTCCTTCGAATCACACATAATGCCAGACCTCCTTTATCGCAGATATAGCGACCAGTGCAGATAAAGAAAGGAAAGAAAAAAAGAAAGAAGACCCTGACAGGTACCAACACTCCTTACGCACAATGCCAGACCTTCGGCACCTTAGATAAAGCGACCGTGGCAGGTAACAAAATTCCTTCGAATCACACATAATGCCAGACCTCCTTTATCGCAGATATAGCAACCAGTGCAGTGATAAAGAAAAGGGGAAAGAAAAGAAAAAAAGAGAGAAGACCATGACAGGTACCAACATTTCTTAAGATTACGCACAATACCAGACCTTCTGTACCTTAGATAAAGCGACCGTGGCAGGTACTAAAATTCCTTAAGAATTACATACAATGCCAGACCTTCTCTATCGCAGATAAAACGACATGACCGTTACCAAAGTTCCCAAAAATTAAGCACAATGCCAGACCCTCCTCCTTGGCACCTTGGAACATCCGTACCAGATTTGACAATAACAGAAACACGAGATTGTGAATCAAATGAAAAAACCTTATTGGATATTGCTGGAATTGAGAACTTATCACTGACGTCGCGCGGCCCGTGCCCTTGCCTTTGATTCCCTATCGAACTGCTCAGTCGTCGGACGAAGCGGGGGGTTTCATCGTGATAAATTTATCATTCCTAACCCTAACCCTAACCCTAACCCTAACCCTAACCCCCCCTACCCTAACCCCCTAACCCTAACCCTGACCCCCTAACCCTAACCCTGACCCACCCTTAAACCCTAACCTTAATCACACCCATCTCTCTAAACCCTAACTTTATTGAAACCTCTCCTAAATCCCCAAAGCCCTAAACCCTAATTGATAAATGGAATTTATTTTCAACAGTCGCCGCCTCTACTATGAGAGACGTCAGGAGCGGTCAATGGCCAAGTTCAATAAAAGAACAGCCAACAGACCAACCCATTTGACCCATTGAAACAGCTCCCTACCCTGTAAATGTGCGTACACCCCTCGCTCGCGGTTCCGGATTTCAAAATTCATCCGATTCAGGCAGGATGGGAGTTTTATCTTAATAAACCAGGAAGTAACATTGATTGGACTAAATCTCTCAATTTCTTCGCGGTAATGCATCTTGGGTCGTATCTTTAGAACCGCGAGTGAAAAGGACTTTCTATAAAATCACTACCCGTAGGGGATCAACCCTAAAATTCGAGCCTTGAGGATTCATCTTTTACGGTGAGTTACTCAGCATACCTGGGGTCGTACAACAATATGGGGCACAGGTATTTGCTTGTTAAAAATTTAACAATAGGCTCTAACCTTCCTGTAGTCGTGCGGTGTATGGGGCACAGGAAAGGTCCAAAAAATATTTTGAAGAAAATGATTTTCTTAAAAAATCTTTGCTTCAAAATTCAATTGGCTTCAATCCTAGCATTTCCTGTAGCTGTGCGGTGTATGGAGCACAGGAATGCTTTCAAAACGGGCTTTAAGCGTGGCTATTAGCTTTGCTTTTAGCTATGCTTTTAGCTTAAGTTCAGGACCCAAATCTTGATCCAGGACCCAGATCTCCAGCCCTGTACTGGCCAAACCGAGGCAACCTAGCGGTGTTAACAATCGGTTTCGGGCGGTCGGGGGGTAAGTATGCGGCCCCCCATGTTCCGACTCTAGGACAGCACTGTGGGAGAGGTGGTCCAGGGCATCAGGACCTTAAACGTAGCCCAGTCTTCTATTGGGGTTAGCCTCACTCAATGCTACAGCCCATCTCACACTACACACGCCTAATTCGGTTCAATTGACTCATTCCCCTTTTGGGCGTGCAACCATAGCATCGCCACTTTCCCCTCTGACCGACGGCGTGTTATGGGACCCTGGCGGGCTATGGGGCTCTGACGGCAGCCTGCCCTACCCCCTGATTGCTGAACAATTATGGGTTTGTACTAACCTCAGAACATGCACTGCCACGAGTGTTACTGCCTTCCCCTCTGACCGATGGCGTGTTATGGGATTGCAGTGCGCTGTGACAGGCACCCATTGGCTTTCCCGCTTTCCCCTCTGACCGACGGCGTGTTATGGGTCTGCGGGTTGCCTTGGGGTTCTGATGGGGACCTGCCTTCCCTGATTACCAGGCAATTATGGTATCGCAGAAAACCCCAGAACCAGCAACTACCGTTAGTGTCTTCCCCTCTGACCGACGGCGTGTTACGGGATTTCAGTACACTACGGACGCCTTCTCAACCCTCTATTCCCTCTTGTTAAACCTCCAAACTTTTACCACCTAAATTCAACATCCCTGACCCAGCTTAGGTGGTCGTGCCGAGGATGCAACGGGACCTAGGCCCCTTCCTACTCCCCATTCTTTAGCCTTGTCAGCGTGTTTTTCTTTTACTTTTTTGAGGACAGAATTCTTTAAACCTTAGCTTATTGATCCTAAAATCCATTCTCCCGCATCTAAAACTCAATTGGGCATGGAACACACTCTGGGGCTTGATCAACCCCAGGAGGGCCTCCCTCAGTTGAAAGTGTATAGTTGGTAATGGCCGAAACACTTGATGATACTGGGGTCCACTACTGATGATGTGTTCCAAAATTTCGCTACAAAATTAGCTTCACAATTTAACCCACTTCTAACATATAAATTCAATTTCTTTTCCTCCCCACTTTTTTCTTTCTCTCCTTTCTCCTTCCCCCCCCTTCCCTGGGCGTGCACCTACTGGCTCTCCCGTCTTCCCCCCTGGCTGTTCCGGCGCCTCCCACTATGTGGGGGGCCGGGCGACTATGGGATTACGGGTGGCCGTGGGCCCCATCTCCTTTAGACAAAGGGATGGGTTTCTGCCCCTTCCTCTCCCCCACCTCCTTTAGACAAAGGAATGGGTTTCTTTCTCTTCCTTTCCCCTACTCCCTTTAGACAAAGGGATGACTACCCTTCCTTTTTTTCCCCCCCCCTGGGCGTGCACCTACTGGCTTTCCCGCCCTCCCCCCTGGCCGTTCTGGCGTCTCCCGCTATGTGGGGGCGCCGGGCGGTTATGGGATTGCGGGGGGCCTTGGGCATGTGGTTTTCCCGTCCTCCCGCTTGACCTTCCCGGCGTCTCCCGCTTTGGTGGGGGCGCCGGGTGGCTGGTGTGGGGGGCGGGGGCTCCATGTGATGCAACTACCGTGGGCGCTTTCGTCCTTCCCCCGGACCGGTCCGGCGTTTTCCGCCTTGGGCGGGGCGCCGGGTGGCTGGGGGTTTGACGGAGACGCTACGGACGTCTACCCCCTCTCTTGGGACATTTACCCCCGCTGGTTTTCCCGCCTTCCCCCCTGGCCGTTGGCGACTATGGGATTACGGGTTGCCGTGGGCCCCATCTCCTTTAGACAAAGGGATGGGTTTCTACCCTTTCCTCTCCCCACCTCCTTTAGACAAAGGGATGGGTCTCTTTCCCTTCCTTTCCCCTATTCCCTTTAGACAAAGGGATGACTACCCCTTTTCTTCCTCTTCCCTTCCCCCTTTGGACAAAGGGCTGGGTGCCTTTTTCTTCCTCTTCCCTCCCCTTTGGACAAAGGGCTGGGTGCCTTTTTTCCTCTTCCCCACCCCCCCCTTTGGACAAAGGACTGGGTGCTTTTCTCCCAACCCCTTTGGACAAAGGGATGGATGCCTTCCTCTTCCTCTCCCCCAACCCCTTTGGACAAAGGGATGGATGCCTTCCTCTTCCTCTCCCCAACCCCTTCAGACAAAGGGATGGATGCCTTCCTCTTCCTCTCCCCCAACCCCTTCAGACAAAGGGAGGGATACCTTTCTCTTCCTCTCCCTTAGTCCCTCTGGACAAAGGGATGGGTTCCTCTCTCTTCTCTCCTCTCTCTTCCTCTCGCCCATCCCCTTTAGACAAAGGGCTGGGTCCCATCCTTTTCCTCTCCCCAAATCCCTTTAGGGATTGGTGCCTTTCGTTCATTTAGTCATCACATTTAAAAACATTTTTGGGTTTAGTGGCACCTAGTGGGAAAACCGTAGTGACATGCGACGGCCCGTGCATACCGTTGATCTCCATTTTCAACTGCGCAGTCGTTGTACGCGTGGGGAGGTCTCTGGGATCCGTACTACCTAACCCCCCTAACCCTAACCCCCTAACCCTTCGGCTTCGGGCCCCTTTGTTTTTTAATCCTAACCCCCTAACCCCCTAACCCTAACCCCCTAACCCTAACCCCCTAACCCTAACCCCCCCGCTATGTTCACACTTAACCGCGCTCAAAATATTTTCGTGCCCCTGGTATACCATTTCACTATTGCGAAGCCGGCTTTACAATGGCGAGGTGAAATTGCGATGACGGCTTTACAATGGCGAGGAGATATTGCGAGGACGGCTTTACAATGTCGAGGTGAAATTGCGAATACGGCTTTACAATGGCGAGGTGAAATTGCGAATACGGCTTTACAATGTCGGCCAACACAGGGTTGAGGATCATCACTTGATGATCGTGGCTATCACCCCCTAACCCCTAACCAGTTTGCACAGTAGTGTATATTATAGGAAATAACCCTAATCCAGAGCTCAACTACAATATAATCTTAAATAAAATGCACATTATATTGAAACAAATACAGTTAGCAGTGATTCTTACCCAGTGCAGCAGATATCTTGGCCATGCATGGCGAGTTGCTTTCACCACTGCCTCTGAAAATTGAAATGCAATTTATTATACATGTGTTCTGCCTTTTATGATTTGTCAACAAATAGAGGTGGGCGTTGTCATCTTACACTTACTGGACTTTCTGCTGCGCTGGGCCAGTTGTTGCCCTACCACTGCTCTCGACACGTCCCTCATCCTTTCCCAGAGTAATGCATTTTTTGGCCTATTTCAACACCTTCTGGAGCCATACTTGAACAATATTTTATGAATGCAACGACTTCTGTCAAGTAGCTCTTAACTGTCAGTTTAATGTTTTGGTCGGCCAGATCTGCTGTAAATCTTTATTTTCAATGTCTGGACCTGACGCCACAGTTTTAGTTTAAGTGCTTTTACTTTGAAGACGTACTAATATTGTCTCTTAGCTCAGGCTTTGTTTGGACAGATTTTGTCCAGAAAACCTCAATGTTTATAAACGCAGGCCCTATTGTATCGGCTGACTCTTTAGCGGCGTTACACCTGTCTAGTGTAGGTTATGAAATGTCTGTATCGTCGCTGCGCTGCATTTTTATGAACTATGATCCAGCCGGCTCCGTCTTACACGCTATTACTCAACCAACTGAAGTTAGTTGCATTTAATAACTTCTAATGTGTTTTTTTTTTGCGGCGGCGGCAGTAGTAACAGAGTTACCAGCGGAAACACTGGTACCAATACAGGTTTCCCTCTCATACTTAATATACAGCTGTGTTAATAACAATTAAAACTGTAGACAAATGTCGGGAGTTTGGACCAGCGGCGCTGTGTCTCTCCATGTTGCAGGTGAGCCGGCCGGTGTGTGAGTGAATGGGGGGGCTGTGTGGAGGAGAGATCCAAACACAGGCACGGCTTTCCAGAAGGAATGGGTCATGTAACGCAACATTAAACCATATCGATATAAACGACATCGCTGCATTAGTGGAGAAGCAGTGGTTGCGAGGACGTTAGGTGGACCGGTGCGACCTAGGAAAAATCTTAGTCGCACCCTTACAAATTTTGGTCGCATTTGCGACCAAATTTGTCACACTCTCGAGCCCTGTTGGCAATAAAACCCTTTCTGATTCTGAATAAGGTTATAAAGCGGCAGCGATCAGCCTCTTTCTAGATTGCAACGAAAGGCAGGATTTCATTCTGAAATCAGGCTGTCAAACGCTTCATTTTTTAATCACGATTAATCGCCAAATTTGTATAGTTAATCACAAGTCATCGCATGTTTTATCACATGAATACAATTCTATTATTTTGCATTTCAACACTTTTTTTAAGTACATATTAACAATGGAAAGCAATTCTTACCAGTGTGTCTCGGTTGGTAATCAAATTTATGCAAAATAAGTTACTTTTTGGACTTCGATTTGTATTTATTTTATTTACTGCAAACAAAAAGAAACGTTTGAATCAGTCACTCTTGCACAATTCCTCCAAGTCCCTAACCTAACTGAGATGTAACACTAAGACTTTGCTTATACAGTACAAACAAAATGGTGCCGGATACCGGTTGCCGCAGCAGGACATTTGTAACACCTGTTTTTCCCAAAAAGCAATTTAACAATTCTCCTGGATGGAAAATGGGGGTGGAGTATGTCCCAAATGACAAAAACAGTCACACAACACAGTCCTAAAACCGCATGATGACAAACAGTCAATATAGTGTGCAGTAAGTCCTCAATAGCGTCCTACTCACCGGTGTCTAGTGATCACAGGTTATGAGACACAGCGTTGAAACACTCTGCAGGACTTCCAGCTAGGCTGCCTTCTCCGTGGAGTACAGGCTGTGTCATGCGTGAAACTACCGCCCCCACTCCACAACTCTTTAAAATTAAACTTTCCATTCACAATCTTATTGGCATCCATTTCTGCGACTCGCACTCCGCCGTCCATTTGTAACATAACGTACGTTAGTTTTGGCCGGCACAGTAGTTTTTCTAACAAGTTTGTAGTTTTTCTTCAAAAAAAGCCACAAAGTTTGCTAGGCCAAAAAGAACGTTAATTTTGCGATAAAAAACTTGACGCCGTTAGCAACGCGTTTCACGGACAGCACTAATATATACATACAAATAATAATAATACCAAGATGTGTCCTGTAAAAAATGAGCCTTTGCATCAGACACGTCACAGTTAAGATCCCTCCCATTCAACATCCCTCCCATTCAACATCAATAATAAAAAAAAAGTTCATATATAACGTCACCGTGTTGTCGATTCGGAACCCATCAGCTGTTAGATCGGCATTCTTTTCTGGTTTTATGACTGAGTTTAGAAATTACATGAATTCAATTAAAAACGCTAAGGCCGTGAGAACTCTGGATCTATATGAGTTGCGTGTGACTTCAAATACTTATTAATAAGGTTTTATTATTCTACGTATTTATTTCTCTGCCTACCAGCTTGTCCACTCAGGCCTTGTGACTGCGGCTGCACCCCTGTACACTGATGTAATGTTGTATGTCATTCGTTCTTTGTATTTTGAACTGTATCTGTCGGTATTGTTCTGTATGTATGTGTAAATAAATTAATTAATCAATAATACGCTACCTGCGTCTCAAACCTGCGGCCGCTTGGCTCTCGTGAGATTGTCGTTGCCTACGCGTGCGTGATGTCAGAGCAACGCTCCAACTCCATTCAAGTCTACCTGCTTTTTAATCAGACAATACTGCCAACGTAAGCTACGTCACAAGGAATGGCTGTTGGTGCAAACATTGACACGCAAACACAGTGAACGTTATTATCAAATAAACAATAAACAAAGTAACAGGAATACACAATATCCTTGTCCTTGGAACCTTTTTATTTTATTAATAACAAACATAAATAACACCACACAGGCATTAATAAACAGCTAAGGGATCAGATTATGTCAAAAACTCAATTTTGGCCAAAAGTGGAGATAGAACCTTATAATTCTAAGCTCACAAAGTATTCTGCAGCACATGAGCTAAATTCAGCAATAGGCACAATGTTAAGAATAATACATAAACCATATCTAGTAAAAAGACAAAAGGAAGCAATATTGGATTCAAACATAATAAAACATTTATTAAATTCAACACATATTTGACTAGTCACACTACAATTCAATCAATATCAAATATACATAGTATTAACATGAAAATGGAAAAGATTGCATTTGTAAACCAGTTATATATACACAAACATAAACAAGTACACGGTAAAAACCACAGCTTCAAAAACACGCTGCATAAAAAAAATAAAAAATAAAAAAATCACTTTCTGCAATTTGTGGACTAAAGCCCTGAAATTATGGATGGTCAACTTCAAATTTTGGTATTTCTTCAGAAGTGCTGGCTCTTTATTTAGGATGTCATTCATCTAAAAATCAAACACAGCACACTAACAATCAGGAGTGTTTAGTGGAAAGTTATCAGTTTGGAAAAAGGTTAGATAATGTCAGATAATATTACATTTAAGTATTAAGTATAATCCAGTATCAAAGTCTTTTGTGTACATGCTTGTATGGTTTAACTGTGCATGCAATCAGGTGTTATCCCTCCAAAAGGGAAAACAGAGAAGTTGCTCTCTGGGAAATGATCCTTATCACACAAATAACTTAGACATCATGTCCGTCACAAGAAACACTGTGATATTTACCATTCCAACGGTGATCACGTCACTCCACACATCACGGAAGACTCTCTTGATATCTTCCTTGAGGTCCACAGTGTATGCCAACACCCTCCTTCTCTCAAACAAAAAAAACTAGCAGTAAAGTCTTGTGTAAGAAAACAAAAACTGAAGTACAGCTATAAAAATGCCTTGCATTATACTCAGTGTTTGATAGTGTAAGCCAAACCAATGTTTGACAGTGTGCAATGTTAATTCATTTACACAAAGTCTGATAGAGGCTGTGTGAAACGTTTGACAGTAAATCTGCATTTGCAAGTGTAATCGTATAATGTTAGTGGGTGTAACAATCCAAATAACTGCAGACCAAAGTGCTGTGGCTTACCCCCCGCTGCTTTTTCAGAGAAGTCTGCAGCTGCAAGAAAAAAATATCGGGTATGAGAAGTTGACCCTGTACGATTCTCGTAGGGTACAGATTTGATCATTGGCAAATTATCAAAGAGGTTTTATCAATATTAATAAAGTTATGAATATGGTTATTAATAACTTTATCAAATCGACAAACAATCAAAAACGGGGCACCACCCTGCAAGTCAGGGACCAATAATCAAACTGTGGAACAGTCTCATTCTGTGGTAATCCTTTAAAAAGGAATTAAAGGAAGGGGTGAATCCAAACACGGACCTGATTGACCAGCAATTATTACAACAAGTACACAAATTATCACAAGCAACTGCTAATTAAGCATAATAAGATTTATTAACATCACAATTATTGGTGGCTAATCAATAATCCTTCACTAATAAACTCATATACCTTTTTACAATATCACAACCAAAAACAAAGCAAAACAAAGCAGCATGTGTCATGGACACGTCTGTGGGTGTGGGTGTGTGTCAGAGAGGAGGGGCATGTCGACATGTATTTCTAACACAAAACTACCCAAAATGGCTACTCCTGTGAGCTGCACAAAACTATTTGGCCTCAAGAGGGCGGTAGTGGTGCTGCGTGCACGAGGAGGGGCTGAAGAAGCCGGGGGTTGCTAGGCAACGCGCACGCTTAGTCGGTATGGTAGCTAGTTCCTGTGTTAGCTCTGTCCGAACGTAAGCAGACTCCACGTGTGAAGCTAGCCTGCAGCGTTAGCTCGGGAGCTACGCGGCTAGCCTGTGGGTGTGTGTGTGTGTGTTAGAGAGAGAAGAAAGAGAAGAAGAATAAAGGAAAAAAAAGGGGCACTCTGATCTTTAGTTATCGATAATGACCCAGTTCCCCTCAGCCACTCAGGTCTGGGCTAACGTGTAGTTTAGGACAGACTGAGACTTTTGACTTACTGAGGGAAACTTTTGTCATAACTAATTCAGTGACTAACAGCTGATTTTTGCGATTCTATCGCAGACAGTAACTAAACTCCTGAAAGGAGTGATTTAAGCAGGTAGCGATTACGGTTATACCCAGCTACTTAACACAACATAAATCAACGAGTATAGTGATCAATTTATACATTCACAGCACAGATTAATAATCACATATGGACCAGTACATGATTAAATCAGATCACATTAATGGCAACCATGGTAGCGAACCCTTTGCTCATTAATAACAAAATAAAACGCACTAGTTCTAATATCTGCCCAGAACTGTGTAAGCCTCTTACTGTGTGCGTTGTTTGTCAGTTAAAACTCTTGCCAGAGTTTAACGATCCGTTTCGTCCCGAAGCAGAGGGGACAAGACGTAATCCAGGTCGACCAAACAAGAAACAGGACGCCGTCCTTTCTTGAATCCAGGCTGATTAAACCCGCTGCAGATGAGGGAATATTTCGGCCAGTATTTCCTCGGATCCCCTTTATATATCAGACCGATATAAAGTTGTCCCAGCTCAAATCTCGACCAGCGAGGTGATGCTGGCTAACTAATCCGGACCAGTGCCTCCTTTCAGCAACCGGGGGTTACCGTGAAAAGCAAAGAAACACAAACGCGGACAGCTTTTATCCTTCCTCCGCCTCCTAGTGGCGGGGTGGTGCATTCAAGGACCCGACGACCAATGGGAAAACTGCAACCTGGTCACAGGTGTGAAGCAGTTCTTTGTCTCACCACCAGTCTGCCTTGCCGTCCTCGTGTTTGAATGCACTTTCTCCATCTTGTGAAGTGGTGGCTTGTAGGAGTTTGGTGAAACTGGCTTTGGGATTCACATGTAGGCCAAGATCCTTTGTCTTGCCTCCCCTGTGTCTCACCAGTCAACTCAATCTGAGCCAAGTCCCTGTTTAACCAGCTTCTTGGTCCCCAACAACCCCATACTGTGATGTGCGCCAAGTTACTCTGTGCATAGACCCTGACCAGTTGTTCTGCATCCTCAGCTGTCAACCCTTCTTTGGACTCGCTGCTGCTGTCCAACTCGTCTGGCGGGTCAGTCTTGTCCTCCAGCGGTGGCGGTGGCTGCGGCTGCGTTGTCATTGGCTGCGTTGTAATTTGCTGGGACCCATGTGGTGATGGTGTTAATTGGGGGTTGCGAGCGCCATGGTACCGATATAGCCTCCTTGGCTGAAATAAAGTTACATGAGAGAGGTTGTAAAGGGTTTAAAATGCCGGCAGCCCATAACCACTCAACTGGTTTCAGAAAACATGAAATAGAATAAGTTAATCCAATTTGTAATTTGAGTTTGATAGAGTATGTGAAATGCTTGACAGTGTCTAATGTACAATCGATTATAATAAGTCTGATGATAATTGTGGGACGTGTGTAATTTGGCTACATTTTTTAAAATATATTATGCCACAGCTATAGACTTTGTATAAAACTCCACATAAAAATATAGAAAAAGTGGTATGGCTTACCCTCAGCGACATCTTAAGGGGACGCTTTACCTGCAAGTAAAAAATGAGGTAAGCAAAGTTTATTTTTGAAAGTTTTATTTTTTCATTTATTTTTTTGTTTTTTTTATTTAGTGAGATGCTAAGTTATGCTGTTATTGGTGCTTACGGCTTTTTGGTCATCTTCCTCCGACTCGCTGCTGTTCATCTCCTGTAAGGTACTGCATGGTGTGTCTTCATAGACCAGCACCTGTGGCTCAAGTGTCCGTGGCAGTGGAGGTGAACCAGTCTCTGTTGAATCCATGGCAACGCCGGACTGGTCATCGGTATCGGACGGTTCAGACGCGCTGTAGTCTGACTGGTCATCACCCTCCGGCGTCCACGACACGCTGTCATCCGAGTTGTCGTCTGCGCTATCCTCCGAGGCCGGTGTGGTGGAGGGTCCGCCGGCAAACTCATTTGATTGAAAGACCGCCAGGTGGTGTGTCCCGGGCCGCTGTGGGAGGGTGGAGAGCTCCTGTTTCAGCAACCTGTCTTCGATAGAAACACGAGGTGTGATGGCGGGGCGCTCCCCACAACCCACATGTGTCGTGCAAAACGCCTGAAGCGTTTCCCAGTCCTCCTAAGTTGGAGTTTATCCCTCTTGAGGTTACATTTTTTGAACATCGCTATCAGGTACTCTGTAAACAAGAGAAGAAGAAAGAGCAGAGTGTTACAGAAATGTTGGGCCATGCAGGCTGAGTAATTAATAATAATGCATTATTACTCAACAAACCAAAGTCTTTTTGGTGCTTCTTTCGGGCGCGGGGCTGGCTGGCTGAACCTGCTTGTTTTGTTTCCCTGAGGGCAGACAGTTGTGAAGCTATTTCTTTCCTTCTCGACTCCTCCAGGATCAATTTGATGTCCTCTTTCTGTGGAGACAGAACATTAGTTGGGACAGTGATCGTAATTACACAAGAGATTATTGACCACTCAATTCCTTGATACCAGGTCTGGACCCCACCGCTCTGAAATGACAGCAAAACAATAACATCTGTTTTTACAAAAGTGCAAGATGCATAACGTCATATCGTGAAGAGCTTTTAAATGCCGGTCGAGACGGATGTATTTTTGTCTGTGGCACGGTGTCGCTGGGCAGCCTAGTGGGCCCGCCTATCTAAATAAACAGAGTCGTACATTTTAAGCACAATAATCATCAGCAGCCTGTGTTTGTGTGTGAGTGCCATTTAACTTACCTTCCAGAAGCCATTCCCAGCAGGAGCCTGCGTTCTGTGCCATCAGTCACACAGTGAAAATCCCAGAGATGCTGCGGTCTATTGGCGTAGCTGTCTCTGCACAACGGGCAAGGTTTCATTGTTTCCTTTTGTTTTCTGTGGAGATATAAGTCAACAGGTGAAGCTCATGATAGAAACTGTAACAAGTAGAGATTAGAGTAGATTAGATAACACTTTATTCATCCCACCATGGGGAAATTGACTTGTAACAGCAGGAGAACATAACATACACAAAATAGAAAAGGCAAGTAGATTTAATAATATGGCATTATATAACAGCAAAAGTAATTCACACACATTCAAAGTCTGTATTTCTTTGCAATAATTTTACAACTCTCTATTAGTATGACGAGTGTATAATAAAAGACACTCACCAGCGATCCAAAGTATAATGAGAACAAGTTGTTTGCCGCGTCTACTCTTCTCTTCAGCGTCCAATCTCCTCCGGGACTGTAGTTGTTGAGTTGCAGGGCCATTTATATGAAGACACAGGCAGCCTATGAAAATGGAGGGCACATCCCACTTTGGAAGGCCCGCCTACATGTTGTGAATACGTCTTGAAGCAGCATATTGGGAAGACGGTTTGATGAGCATGCTTTGGAAAGGATGTAACCAGACTGATTCAGACGTCCTTACCAAGACGCCATGGACTCGGCGTTCAGAAGCATCAAATCTCCGCAAATTTACGGTATGTTTTAAAAAAACTGTTTTTTACTACTTGAAAACGGAAAAAGGAACCAATACATTTGATACAAACAAACCATTTATTCAATATTTTAAATTACCTACATACACAACTATACAAATAAAATATGAAAAAAAGATATAAACAAATATATACATATATACATATAAACAAAGGACACAATATCACATCAGCCAGGAAAAATCTGGAATGCTGTCATCATCCCACTGGATGTCAGATGACAACAGCTGCAAGGAAGAAATAAAAGCTAAGAGACGTTGATCCCCATACTGTGAGATGTTAAAGTTTTGCTGTGCACCTGTGCTCACCAGTTCCAGATCATCCTGGGGGTAAACCTGAGCCAACCGACTGCTGCAGCCCTCACTCGGGTATGGTGGTGGACAGCCAGCAGGTGAGGGAGAGCCAGCAGTCGGTGGTGACCCGGCTACCTGAGGCTGAGGTGGTTGTGGTGTAGCTACAGAGGCAGCTTCTCCACGGACAGAAGGACCTGCCTCCTCTTTCCCAGCTTCTGAGAGACGGAGGTGTGTATACAGTTACTCTAATCTGACCACTTTTTTCAGTAACGAGTAATCTAACGCGTTACTACTTCCAAACCAGTAATCGGATTAAAGTCACTGTGCGTTACTATTTGTCATTTTCCTTAGTAAAATATATATTTTTGCTTTCTTCTTGCTCTTGGGGAGTGAAGTCACGTATGCGACAAGTCACGTTTTCAGCATGTGGACAGTTCACGTGTACCACGCAGCGACACAAACGTAAACAACAATGGAGAGAGGAGAGAGATGTGCGTTTTCTAGCTGGAAATACAGTCACTATTTAGAGTTTGTGTCAGCTAAAGACGGCAATATTAAGGTTGGTTGTACACTCTGTGCTGGTGGCGACTACGTCAAATTTGAAGAAACATTTGGAGTCTCAGCGCTGCAGTCAAACTTACAGAGCAAGTCCCAGCAGGTGGTGCGAAGCAGAGAGAAGGAGGTCCCCCACCACCCAAACAACAGAAACTTCGGTGCAAAACCAGTAAGTGGGGGAGAGTTGAAGAAGTTGGTCGGGCAGTAGGCCTATGTTGTAGCGGAAATGCTGCCCTTAAACAGGGTTGACTCGCTCTCTTTCGTGCCATAATAAACCAGATCCCTACTACTGGCAACGTTGAGCTGCCTCACAGTAAACCGTTTTTATGTTGAGGCTGTAGGGGTGTTGTCGGCAGCTGCTGCATGTAGCTAATAAAGTAACTTGTAATCTAACTTTGTTACTTTTAAAATCAAGTAATCTGTAAAGTAATTATACTACTTTTAAAATCAACTAATCTGTAAAGTAACTAAGTTACTTTTTCAAAGTAACTGTGGCAACACTGTGTATAAACATATGCATCTTTTCACCGCAATGCACGACACAGATCCGGAAAGATGTACCTCTGTTACCCAATCAGTACAGACAAGGTTACACTGAGCTTGTGAAGCTGTAAGTAGACAATCAGCTATTAGAGCCACTACTGGAATGAGAGGCAGATCCGCTCTGGTAAGTATTCAGTAATGGGTATGAATTAGTGTGACAGCAAACATTACAGCAAGGATTTTGAAGTTCAAACTCACCATGGAGTTCCTCACCGATGGACAGCAGCGATTGCTGAATCAGCTGTATTTCTTTTTTTTCATTTTTGATTTTTAGAAGCCTTTCGTTCACTGCCACCTTTCGCTGGCTCAGCAAAACCGCTGTCCTCGCCTCCTTCTGTGAACACAGAACATAAGCTGAGACGCTGATCCACAGCTGATAAATTACGGACCACTCACTCAAATGTCAATGTATACCAGGTCACCGAAATGAAAGCAAAGAAATACCATATGTTCATTATAAAAAGAGCAAAAGCCTACTGCCATGTTGTGCACGTTGACCAGGTGGCAGTCCAACCGCGAGAATGTCAAACCGTGGCACTTCACGTCTGGGCAGCTCAGTCGGCCTCCATATCTGCACACACACCATATTGCCACACACAATATTGTTACACATTGCCAGGACATCATCAGCACCAGTAATCAGCTGTGTGTGTGTGTGTGTGTTTGTGTGGGATACACTGACCTTCCTGATGCCAGGCCTAGCATCAGCCTCGTCTCCTCCCAGTCCGTGACACCATGCACATTTCTTAACGGAGCGCACCGCGGTGCTTGTCTGACATCTGTTGACAAAGCAAGGCACAACCTGCACCAAAATGTAACTCAAAACCACAGAAAACACACAGGGGTGCTTTATGGCCAAAGGGATGTGGGTAAGCCCTTGTAGAGCACCGTGTGTTTGAAAGTGGATTTTAAAACACCCCCCCTTGTCCACATCACGCACGCTTGTCTCCTTAAGTGGCCGGACAAGTTGGCATATTGGCCCTTGCACTCCGGGCACTGTTTTTGTGTCATTTTCTGTGTGTGCAATGTAAAAGCAAACATCAAACATGTGGAGAAATAAGTCAACAGCTGAAACACAAGATTGAACTATTAACAAGGGTTAGGTTTGGAGAAAAAAAATTCAACCAGTAGATGGCAGAATTGTAAAGCATAAACAATGAGCATGAGTCAAGCACAGCCCCTCTCATCTCTCATTAAGTCCCCCAGGCCATAAAGTACCTAGTTTAGTAATCCAACCTCTCTCTCTTTCTTCTCTGTTTTATAGACCAATTTGGATTGGATTCTAATATTGTTGCCCTAAGATTTGTCCAGTCATGGTCTACAAAGTGTCTTACCAAAGGTATATGCATGTTTTTCTGTTTAGTGATGTTATATCTGTGTTGTGTGAATCTAGTGAGGAGTGTATTTCCAGATTCACCCACATATTGGACATGGCACTGTAAACATTTAATCAAATAAATGCAGTTTCTCATATGGACTCCTGTGTTGTTTTGTGTCCGAAACACTTCTTTGTTATGCTGATTTTGTACAAATCTGTACTGCCTAAAATATTCTGCCTGGACTCTAGTCCTAGGTATAGTCAAAGGTTTTAATTTAGCCTTAACTAAGATATCACCTAAATTGGGATTTTTTCTAAAGGCAGCTATTAATTTGTGGTCCTTTAAAATATATCATTACCCCCAGAAAAGAGGAAGTTATTTTTTAGTCTTTTAACAAAATCCAAATTGGTATGCGAATAAGTGACTATAATCGGAATAATAGGGTCCAGACAGATAGGTCTAGGGACAGAGAAAGTACGGAGTGCTTGCAGTAGCATGGTGTGGGTATAACCTCTATCCTTTAAAGCTGAAAACAATATTTGGGTTGCCTCTTTAAAATCCTCCTGGTTGGAACAGATCCTCTTAAACCTTAGTAACTGTGACTTAATTAGTCCAGCAAAGGTATGTCTCGGGTGGTGACTAGTCCTGAATAACAGAGCATGAGTGTCAGTTTCCTTAAAGAAAACTTTGACTTGTAGTCTGTGTCCCTCATCAAAATCTTTCCCTTTATAAGTCGTAGTATCTAGAAAGTCAATAGAGGAAGGGTTAATTGTGTTAATTGTTTTTACATTTGAGGATATTATATCTATGCTGGGTGAAACGGGTGAGAAGGCTGTTGCCTGATTCACCCACATATTGGAGGGAGCATTGATGGCATCTGATAAGGTACACACAGTTTTTGGTCTGGGCATCAAGTACCTCTTGAGGTTTAAAAACTTCTTTTGTAGTCTGATTTTGAACAAATCGATAGTGTCTAAAAATTCATCCAGTCTCTTACTCTTGGGTGGATTAAGGGGTTTTAATTTGGATTTAACCAAAATGTCCTGAACGTTTCTGTTTCTTCTGAAGGCCGCTATTAGTTTATGTTCAGGGAGAAAAATGCTACCTCCTGAGCAAGAAAAATTGTGTTTTAGTTTTTGGACAAATTGAACATTGTAGTTCGAATATTGAACAATGATAGGAAGGATGGAGTCTAGACAAATAGGCTTGACTTTTTCAAATGTTCTCAAGGCTTCCTGTAGCATAGTATAAGTGTAGCCTCTATGTACGAGGGAAGAAAAAATAATTTTAACAGCTTGTTTAAAATCTTCCTGTCTAGTACAAATCCTTTTGAATCGTATGAGTTGTGATTTGACTAGACCTTTAACTGTATTTTTCGGATGGAAACTAGTTTTGTAGAGTAAGGAATGACTGTCGGTTTCCTTAAAGAATACTTTAGTGTCAAGCCTATTTGTATTTTTAAACTGGGGACCCTTATAAGTAGTTGTGTCTAAGAAATTAATACTGTCATAACTGAGTATAGCTGTAAGTTGAATAGACTTATTATATTTGTTCATTTGGTCCAAAAACTGGTAAAATTCATCCCTAGAATGTTCCCAAATGGCCCATATATCATCAAGGTATCTGTAATAGTGAAGGGGCCTTTTTTCACAAGAGGCCAGAGCTCCTGTTTCCCATTCTGACATAAAGATGTCAGCATAGCTAGGAGCAAAGGAGCATCCCATAGCTGTGCCTTTAATCTGTAAGTAATATTGGCCTTCAAATTCAAAATCATTTTTTGTTAGGTTAATCTCTAGGAGTTGCAAAATTTCTTTGTCAGGCCTCTTACTATCAGGGTATTTAAAAAAAAAAATTTTGACAGCAGACATGCCTTGAGATGTCTCAATATTGGTGTAAAGACTGGCAACATCCATAGAGAATAAGAATGCGGTTTGAGGGATTTCTAATGTCCTAATTGTGTCAACAAATTGGTAAGTATTTTTAATATAGCTATCATGTTTAGTTGATAATGGGTTCAGATAAAAATCAACGTATTTGGCCGTATGGTAGGTTTCACTAT
>NW_021166747.1:0-12500 GCF_004354835.1 Perca flavescens
TTGATAACACGCAAAAAATGCGATTACGGCGTTTTGATAACACGCAAAAATGCGATTACGGCGTCCTGATAACAAGCAAAAAATGCGATTACGCGTCTTGATAACACGCAAAAAATGCGATTCGGCGTCTTGATAACAAGCAAAAAATGCGATTACGCGTCTTGATAACACGCAAAAAATGCGATTACGGCGTCCTTGATAACACGCAAAAATGCGATTACGGCGTCCTGATAACAAGCAAAAATGCGATTACGGCGTCCTTGATAACACGCAAAAAATGCGATTACGGCGTCCGATAACACGCAAAAATGCGATTACGGCGTCTTGATAACACGCAAAAAATGCGATTACGGCGTCCGTGATAACACGCAAAAATGCGATTACGGCGTCCTGATAACACGCAAAAATGCGATTACGTCTTCCTGATAACACGCAAAAATGCGATTCTGGCGTCCGATAACAAGCAAAAATGCGATTACGGCGTCTTGATAACACGCAAAAAAATGCGATTACGGCGTCCGATAACAAGCAAAAATGCGATTACGGCGTCTTGATAACACGCAAAAATTACGCGATAACATAAAAATGCGATTCTTCTTGATAACACGCAAAAATGCGATTCTGGCGCGATAACACGCAAAAATGCGATTACGCGTCTTGATAACACGCAAAAAATGCGATTCGCGGCGTCCTTGATAACACGCAAAAATGTGATTACGCGTCTTGACACGCAAAATGCGATTACGCGTCTTGATAAATGCGAAAAATTCTGGCGTCTTGATAACGCCGTCTTGATAACAAAAAATGCGATTACGGCGTCCTGATAACACGCAAAAATGCGATTACGGCGTCTTGATAACACGCAAAAATGTGATTACGGCGTCCTGATAACACGCAAAAATGCGATTACGGCGTCTTGATAACACGCAAAAATGCGATTCACGGCGTCTTGATAACACGCAAAAATGCGATTACGGCGTCTTGATAACACGCAAAAATGCGATTACGCGTCTTGATAACACGCAAAATGCGATTACGCCTTGATAACACGCAAAAATGCGATTACGGCGTCTTGATAACACGCAAAAATGCGATTACGGCGTCTTGATAACACGCAAAAATGTGATTACGCTGCGTCTTGATAACACGCAAAAAAAAAATGCGATTCTGGCGTCTTGATAACACGCAAAAATGCGATTACGCGTCCTGATAACACGCAAAAATGCGATTACGCGTCCTGATAACACGCAAAAATGCGATTACGCGTCTTGATAAATGCGATTACGCGTCTTGATAACACGCAAAAATGCGATTACGCGTCCTGATAACACGCAAAAATGCGATTACGCGTCCTGATAACACGCAAAAATGCGATTACGGCGTCTTGATAACAAAAAATGCGATTACGATAACACGCAAAAATGTCTTGATAACACGCAAAAATGCGATTACGGCGTCCTGATAACACGCAAAAATGCGATTACGGCGTCCTGATAACACGCAAAAAAATGCGATTACGGCGTCCTGATAACATGCGATTCGCGGCGTGATAACACGATAAATGCGATTACGGCGTCTTGATAACACGCAAAAAATGCGATTCGCGGCGTCTTGATAACACGCAAAAATGCGATTACGCGTCCTTGATAACACGCAAAATGCGATTAACGTCCTGATAACACGCAAAAATGCGATTACGTCACGCAAAAAATGCGATTACGGCGTCTTGATAAAAAAATGCGATTAATAAATGCGATTACGCGTCTTGATAACACGCAAAAATGCGATTACGGCGTCCTGATAACACAAAAAATGCGATTACGGCGTCCTGATAACACGCAAAAATGCGATTACGCGTCTTGATAACACGCAAAAATGCGATTCGGCGTCTTGATAACACGCAAAAATGCGATTACGGCGTCCTGATAACACGCAAAAATGCGATTCGGCGTCCTGATAACACGCAAAAATGTGATTCGCGTCTTGATAAATGCGATTACGGCGTCTTGAAAATGCGATTAAAAATGGCGTCTTGATAAACGCGAAAAAATGCAATTACGCGTCCTGATAACACGCAAAAATGCGATTACGGCGTCTTGATAAAAATGCAAAATGCAAAATGCGATTCTTACGTCTTGATAACACGCAAAAATGTGATTACGTCCTGATAACACGCAAAAATGCGATTCGCGTCTTGATAACACGCGCGATTCGGCGTCCTGATAACACGCAAAAATGCGATTCGATAACACGCAAAAATGCGATTACGGCGTCCTGATAACATTACGCAAAAATGCGATTCTGGCGTCCTGATAACACGCAAAAATGCGATTCTGGCGTCCTGATAACACGCAAAAATGCGATTCTGGCGTCTTGATAACACGCAAAAATGCGATTCTGGCGTCCCGATAACAAAAAATGCGATTACGCGTCTTGATAACACGCAAAAATTCACGCTTGATAAATGCGTCTCCTGATAACACGCAAAAAATGCGAAAAATGCGATTCTGGCGTCCTGATAACACGCAAAAATGCGATTCGATAACACGCAAAAATGCGATTACGGCGTCCTGATAACACGCAAAAATGCGATTACGGCGTCTTGATAACATGCGAAAATGCGATTAATGCGATTCTGGCGTCTTGATAACACGCAAAAATGCGATTACGGCGTCCTGATAACACGCAAAAATGCGATTACGCCGTCCTGATAACACGCAAAAAAAAATGATTACGGCGTCTTGATAACACGCAAAAATGCGTCTTGATAAATGCGATTACGGCGTCCTGATAACACGCAAAAATGCGATTGATAACACGCAAAATGCGATTACGGCGTCCTGATAACACGCAAAAAATGTGATTACGCGTCCTGATAACACGCAAAAATGCGATTACGCGATAACACGCAAAAATGCGATTACGCGTCTTGATAACACGCAAAAATGCGATTACGCGTCCTGATAACACGCAAAAATGCGATTACGCGTCTTGATAACACGCAAAAATGCGATTACGCGTCCTGATAACACGCAAAAATGCGATTACGTCTTGATAACACGCAAAAATGATTACGGCGTCCTGATAAAAATGCGATTACGGCGTCCTGATAACAAAAAATGCGATTACGGCGTCCTTGATAACACGCAAAAATGCGATTACGCGTCCTGATAACAAGCAAAAATGCGATTACGCGTCTTGATAACAATGCGCAAAAATGCGATTACGGCGTCCTGATAACACGCAAAAATGCGATTACGGCGTCCTGAATGCGCAAAAATGCGATTCCGTCCTTGATAACACGCAAAAAAATGCGATTACGCGTCTTGATAACACGCAAAAATGCGATTACGCGTCTTGATAACAAAAAAATGCGATTCTTGGCGTCCTGATAACACGCAAAAAATGCGATTACGCGTCCTGATAACACGCAAAAATGCGATTACGCGTCTTGATAACACGCAAAAATGTGATTACGCGTCTTGATAAATGCGATTACGCGTCTTGATAACACGCAAAAATGCGATTACGCGTCCTGATAACACGCAAAAATGCGATTACGCGTCCTGATAACACGCAAAAATGCGATTACGCGTCCTGATAACACGCAAAAATGCGATTACGCGTCCTGATAACACGCAAAAATGCGATTACGCGTCCTGATAACACGCAAAAATGCGATTACGCGTCCTGATAACACGCAAAAATGCGATTACGCGTCTTGATAAATGCGATTACGCGTCCTGATAACACGCAAAAATGCGATTACGCGTCTTGATAACACGCAAAAAATGCGATTACGCGTCCTGATAACACGCAAAAATGCGATTACGGCGTCTTGATAACACGCAAAAATGCGATTCGCAAAAACGTCTTGATAACACGCAAAAAATGCGATTACGGCGTCCTTGATAACACGCAAAAATGCGATTACGCGTCCTGATAACACGCAAAAATGCGATTACGGCGTCCCACGATAAATGCACGCGTCCTGATAACATGCGATTACGCGTCCCTGATAACACGCAAAATGCGATTACGCGTCTTGATAACACGCAAAAATGCGATTACGGCGTCTTGATAACACGCAAAAATGCGATTACGGCGTCCTGATAACACGCAAAAAATGCGATTACGGCGTCCCTGATAACACGCAAAAATGCGATTACGGCGTCTTGATAACACGCAAAAATGCGATTACGGCGTCTTGATAACAAAAATGCGATTCGTGCGATTACGCGTCTTGATAACACGCAAAAATGCGATTACGCGTCCTGATAACACGCAAAAATGCGATTACGCGTCCTGATAACACGCAAAAATGCGATTACGCGTCTTGATAACACGCAAAAATGCGATTCTGGCGTCTTGATAACACGCAAAAATGCGATTACGCGTCTTGATAACACGCAAAAAATGCGATTACGCGTCCTGATAACACGCAAAAATGCGATTACGCGTCTTGATAACACGCAAAAATGCGATTACGGCGTCCGATAACACGATAAAATGCGATTACTGGCAAAAATGCGATTACGGCGTCCTGATAACACGCAAAAATGCGATTACGGCGTCCTGATAACACGCAAAATGCGATTACGGCGTCTTGATAACACGCAAAAATGCGATTACGGCGTCTTGATAACACGCAAAAATGCGATTACGGCGTCCGTGATAACACGCAAAAATGCGATTACGGCGTCTTGATAACACGCAAAAATGCGATTACGGCGTCTTGATAACACGCAAAAATGCGATTCGCGGCGTCTTGATAACACGCAAAAATGCGATTACGGCGTCCTGATAACACGCAAAAAATGCGATTCTGGCGTCTTGATAACACGCAAAAATGCGATTACGCGTCTTGATAACACGCAAAAATGCGATTACGGCGTCTTGATAACACGCAAAAATGCGATTCTGGCGTCTTGATAACACGCAAAAATGCGATTACGCGTCTTGATAACACGCAAAAATGCGATTACGGCGTCTTGATAACACGCAAAAATGCGATTACGGCGTCTTGATAACACGCAAAAAAATGCGATTACGGCGTCTTGATAACACGCAAAAATGCGATTACGGCGTCTTGATAACACGCAAAAAAATGCGATTACGGCGTCCTGATAACACGCAAAAAATGCGATTACGGCGTCCTGATAACACGCAAAAATGCGATTACGGCGTCTTGATAACACGCAAAAATGCGATTACGCGTCTTGATAAATGCGATTACGCGTCTTGATAACACGCAAAAATGCGATTACGCGTCTTGATAACACGCAAAAATGCGATTACGCGTCCTGATAACACGCAAAAATGCGATTACGCGTCCTGATAACACGCAAAAATGCGATTCTGGCGTCTTGATAACACGCAAAAATGCGATTCTGGCGTCTTGATAACACGCAAAAATGCGATTACGCTGCGTCTTGATAACACGCAAAATGCGATTACGGCGTCTTGATAACACGCAAAAATGCGATTACGCGTCTTGATAACACGCAAAAATGCGATTCGCTGGCGTCTTGATAACACGCAAAAATGCGATTACGCGTCTTGATAACACGCAAAAATGCGATTACGCGTCTTGATAACACGCAAAAATGCGATTACGGCGTCTTGATAACACGCAAAAAATGCGATTACGCTGTCTTGATAACACGCAAAAAATGCGATTACGCTGTCTTGATAACACGCAAAAATGCGATTACGCGTCTTGATAACACGCAAAAATGCGATTACGCGTCTTGATAACACGCAAAAATGCGATTACGCGTCTTGATAACACGCAAAAATGCGATTACGCGTCTTGATAACACGCAAAAATGCGATTACGCGTCTTGATAACACGCAAAAATGCGATTACGCGTCTTGATAACACGCAAAAATGCGATTACGGCGTCTTGATAACACGCGAAAATGCGATTTGAAAAAGCGAAAAAATGCGATTACGCGTCCTGATAACACGCAAAAATGCGATTACGCTGTCCCGATAACACGCAAAAAATGCGATTACGGCGTCTTGATAACACGCAAAAAATATGATTACGGCGTCTTGATAACACGCAAAAAATGCGATTCTGCGTCTTGATAACACGCAAAAATGCGATTACGGCGTCTTGATAACACGCAAAAATATGATTCTGGCGTCTTGATAACACGCAAAAATGCGATTCGGCGTCCTGATAACACGCAAAAATGCGATTACGGCGTCTTGATAACACGCAAAAATGCGATTACGGCGTCCTGATAACACGCAAAAATGCGATTACGGCGTCTTGATAACACGCAAAAATGCGATTACGGCGTCCCTGATAACACGCAAAAAAATGCGATTACGCTGGCGTCTTGATAACACGCAAAAATGCGATTACTGGCGTCTTGATAACACGCAAAAATGCGATTACGGCGTCTTGATAACACGCAAAAATTCTGATTCTGATAACACGTTCTTGATAACACGCAAAAATGCGATTACGCGTCTTGATAACACGCAAAAATGCGATTACGGCGTCTTGATAACACGCAAAAAATGCGATTACGCGTCTTGATAACACGCAAAAATGCGATTACGGCGTCTTGATAACACGCAAAAAATGCGATTACGGCGTCTTGATAACACGCAAAAATGCGTCTTGATAACACGCAAAAAATGCGATTACGCGTCCTGATAACACGCAAAAATGCGATTACGGCGTCTTGATAACACGCGTCTTGAAAATATGAAATACGCTGGCGTCCTGATAACACGCAAAAATGCGATTACGGCGTCTTGATAACACGCAAAAAATGCGATTACGGCGTCTTGATAACACGCAAAAATGCGATTCTGGCGTCCTGATAACACGCAAAAATGCGATTACGGCGTCTTGATAACACGCAAAAATGCGATTACGGCGTCCTGATAACACGCAAAAATGCGATTACGGCGTCTTGATAACACGCAAAAATGCGATTACGGCGTCTTGATAACACGCAAAAATGCGATTACGCGTCTTGATAACACGCAAAAATCGATTCTGATAACACGCAAAAATGCGATTACGCGTCTTGATAAAAAATGCGATTCGCGTCTTGATAACACGCAAAAATGCGATTACGGCGTCTTGATAACACGCAAAAATGCGATTACGGCGTCCTGATAACACGCAAAAATGCGATTACGGCGTCCTGATAACACGCAAAAATGATTACGGCGTCCTGATAACACGCAAAAATGCGATTCGGCGTCTTGATAACACGCAAAAATGCGATTACGGCGTCTTGATAACACGCAAAATGCGATTACGGCGTCCTGATAACACGCAAAAAATGCGATTACGGCGTCTTGATAACACGCAAAAATGCGATTACGGCGTCTTGATAACACGCAAAAAAATGATTACGGCGTCTTGATAACACGCAAAAATATGATTACGGCGTCTTGATAACACGCAAAAAATGCGATTCGGCGTCTTGGTAACACGCAAAAATGTGATTACGCTGTCTTGATAAATGCGATTCGACGGCGTCTTGATAACACGCAAAAATGCGATTCTGGCGTCCCTGATAACACCCAAAAATGCGATTACGCTGTCTTGATAACACGCAAAAAATGCGATTACGGCGTCCTGATAACACGCAAAAATGCGATTACGCGTCTTGATAACACGCAAAAATACGAATACGCGTCTTGATAACACGCAAAAATGCGATTACGCGTCTTGATAACACGCAAAAATATGATTACGCGTCTTGATAACACGCAAAAATGCGATTACGCGTCCTGATAACACGCAAAAATGCGATTACGCGTCCTGATAACACGCAAAAATGCGATTACGCGTCCTGATAACACGCAAAAATGCGATTACGCGTCTTGATAACACGCAAAAATGCGAATACGCGTCCTGATAACACGCAAAAATGCGATTACGCGTCTTGATAACACGCAAAAATGCGATTACGGCGTCTTGATAACACGCAAAAATGCGATTACGGCGTCTTGATAACACGCAAAAATGCGATTCGCTGGCGTCCTGATAACACGCAAAAATGCGATTACGCTGTCTTGATAACACGCAAAAATGCGATTACGCGTCTTGATAACGCAAAAATGCGATTACGCGTCTTGATAACACGCAAAAATGCGATTACGCGTCTTGATAACACGTAAAAATGCGATTACGCGTCTTGATAACGCAAAAATGCGATTACGCGTCTTGATAACACTCAAAAATACGATTACGCGTCTTGATAACACGCAAAAATGCGATTACGCGTCCTGATAACACGCAAAAATGGAATACAAATTTGCGTGACATACATACGCCATTTCATGAGATCAGTCTGTATGGTGAATGAAAGGCTCGATCCCACCAAGTAGCTCATCCAATCAAATCGCAGCATCGACGCCAATGCTGCTGCCAGTTCTGCCGTTGTTTACCTTTTTCTTCTTCTAGTCCGTAAAAAGAGCAGCGTCGGTAGCCTTTCCTCATTAGCGCCACCTCTGTTCAGGAGAAGACTGCAGCTGGTGTCACCACCACCAGCGCCGGTATAAACAGTCACGGTGATCTCATGATGTCACATGTGTACGCGCCAGCTGGGGAACGGCGAGCGTACTGAACGTTTTACCAGGACATTTGGCGCTCTTATACTTCCTCTCCTTACTACCTGCTCTGCTCCCGTCAGAACTACTACACACACACACACACACACACACACACACACACACACACAGACACACACACACACACACACACACAGACACACACACACACAGACACAGACACACACACACAGACAGACACAGACAGACACAGAGACACAGACACAGACACACACAGAGACACACACACAGACAGACACACACACACACAGAGACACACACACAGAGACACACACAACTCCATGTTTTAATCAGGACTTTTAGTGTGTATAGAGCCAGCATATCTCCACCAGACCCAATGTAAATAATCAGGACTTTTAGTGTGTATAGAGCCAGCATATCTCCACCAGACCCCATGTAAATAATCAGGACTTTTAGCGTGCATAGAGCCAGCATATCTCCACATATAAATGGGTGAATTAAGGGTTTATTTCAACCAAACCAGAGTGGTGATTGTTGTAACAGTGGAAAGATGAACCAAGACGGCTTTTGGTAGTTTTATTTAGTTTCTGTCCACATTGAATGAAGTGTGTTTCACGATGATAAAAGTCCTGATTATTTACATGGAGTCTGGTGGAAATATGCTGGCTCTATACACGCTAAAAGTCCTGATTATTTACATGGAGTCTGGTGGAGATATGCTGGCTCTATACACGCTAAAAGTCCTGATTATTTACATGGAGTCTGGTGGAGATATGCTGGCTCTATACACGCTAAAAGTCCTGATTATTTACATGGAGTCTGGTGGAGATATGCTGGCTCTATACACGCTAAAAGTCCTGATTATTTACATGGAGTCTGGTGGAGATATGCTGGCTCTATACACGCTAAAAGTCCTGATTATTTACATGGAGTCTGGTGGAGATATGCTGGCTCTATACACGCTAAAAGTCCTGATTATTTACATGGAGTCTGGTGGAGTTTGGTGATGGTGATTTCGGGGATGTTTCATGTTAAACTAAAAGGATCTTACTCTCTGTAGGGATCCTTGTTTCATTGCTGCAGACTTTCTGAACAACTAAAACTAAAATGTCCCAACCACAGTAAACCTGGGAGCTGTCTTCTCTTGTCAGAAACAATGGGAGCTGGGAGGGCTGTTCTTTTGGGGAGGAGGAGGAGGGGGGGGGGCGCCTCGCTCTCTGTTTGTTTCTGACTCTGGAGCGTTGCCATGGAGACGGGTATTTAACAGCAGGTGAGGGGGGTAGCAGCGGAGCATGAAACCCCAGAATTTATGTGTGTGTGAGAGAGTGTGTCTGTATGTGTGTGTGTGTGTGTCTGTGAGAGTGTGCATATGTGTGTGTATATATATATATATATATATATATATATATATATATATATATATATATAGTGTCTGTGTCTCTCTGTATGTGTGTCTTTGTTTGTGTGCATATAGATGTATGTGTGTGTGTCTCTGTATGTGTCTTTGTTTGTGTATATATGTGTGTGTCTGAGTGTGTGTGTGTCTGAGAGTGTGCATGTGTATATATATATATATATATATATATATATATATATATATATATATATATATATGTGTGTGTATAGTGTGTGTGTGTTTGTTTGTGTGTATGTGTCTTTGTTTGTGTGTCTGAGTGTGCGTGTCTGTGAGAATGTGTGTGTGTGTGTGTGTATATATATATATATATATATATGTGTGTGTGTGTCTCTGTGTATGTGTGTGTCTGAGTGTGTGTGCGTGTATGTGTGTGTCTGTGTCTCTGTGTGTGTCTCAGTGTATGTGTGTGTGTCTTTGTTTGTGTGTCTGAGTGTGCGTGTCTGTGAGAATGTGTGTATGTATATATATATGTGTGTGTGTGTGTGTGTGTGAGGACTGAGAAGAAGTAAAAGTCTCTCGGTGTGTGTGTGTGTGTGTGTGTGTGTTTGGAGAAGAATTCGGCTCCACAAACTGCTTCCAGATCAGCTCATTAAAGCCCCAGCGGGGTGAACGGGAGCCAGGGCAGATTCCTGAGTAATAGCGTCATGTGCAGCTGAATGTCCCCGGGGTCCGGACCCGGTCAGTGTGTGTGTGTGTGTGTGTGTGTGTGTGTGTGTGTGTGTGTGTGTGTGTGTGTGTGTGTGGCAAAAACACATGTGGCCGAAAAGGTTGAAAACAGCGTCAAGAACAACCCCAAAAGCAGAAAAAGGGGGAGGAAAAAAAAAGAGACCATGAACAGAGGTGAAAAAAATCAACAAAAAAACCCACCAAAAATATATTTTTAAATTTACAAAAAGCGGCGAAACACACGTGGCTGAAAGGTTGAAAACAACGTCAAGAACAATGTTGGAAAAAACACAAACAGCCACGAACAGTGACAAAAAACATAAGACAAATAAGTCCTTTAAGAAGTCACAAAAACTTCACAATCTGGAGACAAAACACACGAAAAGAGGTCAAGACTCTCAGAGGGGGGGCCGGGGTGGGTCAGCGGTAGAGCAGGCGCACATATACTGAGAGGTGTGTGCCTCGAACGCAGAGGTTATGGGTTCGAATCTCACCGGTGATTATTTCCTGCATCTCTCTCTCTCTGTGTCTCTCTGTCTCTCAGCTGTGTCCTGTCAAATTAAAGGCGGAAAAAGCCCCAAAAAATAATCTTAAAAAATTATAAGAATAATAATTCAGGAATGAAACGAAAAAAAGAGAAAACGTTGCAAAAAGTGAAAAAAGCTCCAAACATAAAGAAACTAAACGGCAAAAACGTTGTTAAAAGTCTGTGTTTGTGTATGTATGAGTGTGTGCATGTGTGTGTGTGTGCATGCGTGTCTGTGTGTATGTGTGTGTGTGTGTGCGCATGCGTGTTTGTGTGTGTGCGCATGAGAGTGTGTGCATGTGTGTGGGTGTGTATATGTATGTGTGTCTGTGTGTGCGCGTGTGCATGTGTGTGTGTATAGGTATATGTGTGTGCATGTGCATCTTTGTGTGTGTGAGTGTGTGTTTGTGTGTGTGGGGGGGAAGCAAAAACACATGTGGCATGTGTGTGTGTGTGTGTCTGTGTCTATGTGTGTGTTTGTGTGTGCATGTGTGTGTTTGTTTGTGTGTGTGTGTGTGTGTGTGTGTGGAAGTGTGTGCATGTGTGTGTTTGTTTGTGTGTGTGTGCATGTGGGAGTGTGTACATGTGTGTGTGGAAGTGTGTGCATGTGGGAGTGTGTGCATATGTGTGTGTGTGCATGTGGGAGTGTGTGCATGTGAGTGTGTGGTGTGTGTGTGTGTGTGTGTGTGTGTGTGTGTGTGTGTGTGTGTGTGTGAGGGAGGCTGAAAATAGGATCAGGAACAACGAAGAAACAGACCATGAACAGAGGCTAAAACATCAAGGATAAAAGCCCCAAAAATATATTTTCTTAAAGTCACAAAAAGGGCTGAAAAAACCCCGTGGCCGAAAGGTTGAACATACGGCGAGAACAACGGGAGAACGTGGAAGGAAACGACTCCGAACACGTGGAACAGAGGCCAAAAAAAGCAGCAAAAAATTTGGAAAAAGTGACAAAAACTGGAGGCTGAAAATAGTGAAAAAGCTTCAAAATGTAAAAAAATAAGACAATAGCATATTCTTCTGCATCAAGTTATGGAGCAAATGTCTTTTTTTTATAGTTAAAAGAATAAAACGTTTAAATGTAACTGTTGGGCTTTTTGTAGTGCTGCCTTTAATGTTCAAGTCAATGGGCCTCATTCACCAACCGTTATTACGAAGAAATGTGTTCTTAAACCATTCTTACGAACTTCTTTACGAAGATTCTGGCATTCACTAATGTTTTCTTAACTTGGATTTGTTCTTAGCTAAGAACAAAATCTGCGAAAACTGAAAAGCACTCTTACGCACATTTGAGTGATGACAATTTGCTCCAAATGATT